>NW_014577801.1:6318-8385 GCF_000485595.1 Priapulus caudatus
AAAAATTCACATAAACACATAAACACAGAAGCCCATCCACAAACCCTAAAGGGGTCCATAGACCACAGGTTAAACATAAACACATAAACACAGAAGCCCATCCACAAACCCTAAAGGGGTCCATAGACCACAGGTTAAGAACCCCTGACTCAAAGCTCTAGTACTGTTTATTTATGCACTGCCCTGCCCCACAGACCAATAAGGAGCCAAACCGCGTTCATACACTGTTGAGATAAGTATCAGTAGACTAGGAGGGGACTCTCAAAAGATGCTTAGAAAATGAGAAACGTAGCATCACTTCTACATGCGTTGTCCGACGTCACAAAATGATAGTATGATACCTACTGAACATTTTGGGGTATGATGTACTAAAGAAATGTTACAGTGTGTCGAATCTCTGTTGAATAGAACTGTCGCCAGCGCCTCACGCTGCTTGTACGGGAAGAACAAGTAGATGGAAAGCAAGGTTACGGGATTATGTCATGCTTCCTCTTGCTGGCCGTAACGTACCCGTCCTCTTATTTATCTCTGCTCACACCCCCTCTCCTCCCCCCACTACTCACGCACGCACACACACAGGCGCGCGCACGCACACAAGCACACACACGCACACGCACACACACACACGCACACGCACACACACACGCGCGCGCGCACGTACGCATACGTACCCACACACGCACACACGCTCACGTACATGCGCGCACGGACACACACGCACGAATAGCAACGTAGGTGGCGCCTCTACTCACCCTAGCGTCGTCATCGTGACGATCGTGTACCAAAACGAGGCTGGAATACTGGTGAAGGTCGTGTCAATGACGTTCTTCTCCGCATAGTACATCACCGTCGCGAAGATGATGATGGCCATCGTCAGCGAGAAGAGCAGGAAGCCCAGCTCGCTGGCGCAGCTCTTCAGCGTGTAGCCGAGTATGCGCAGGCCCTGAGAATGTCTGGAGAACTTAAATATTCGGAACACGCGGAACACACGCAGCGTCACGAAGGCGCCGGATACGTCGTTGTCGTCATCGGGAATACCGAGTCCGATGTAGTACGGAAAGATGGCGACCACGTCGATGACGCTCATGACGCTGCGCGAGAAGCGACACCTGTCGGGCGCCGCGAACAGTCGCAGGAAGTACTCCGTCGTGAAGATCATCACACACGCCGTGTCGACGCAGAAGAATATGAGGTGGTGCTGTTCACCGCACGAGAGATTCAGCTTGGTGCGTACGTCCATGCCGCACGGCACTGTATCGATGACGTTGCACAGCACCGACATGGCGATGAAGAAACCGGTGACGTAGTAGAAGACAAGCGCCGCCGTGCTCGTCTGCGGGTTCTCGAAGGCGCGCCACATCTTCTGCCGGAGGTCCGCCTGCGGGTAGTTGGCGTCGCCGCTCTGCGAGTCCTCGTCGTCTAGCAGACGCTCGGCGTTGTCGCGCTTCTTGTCCTTGTACTCCTCGAAGCAGCAGTCGCTCATCACGTCCGGCAGGATGCCGAAGAAGGACAGCTCCTCGTCGTACGCCTGCACGCACTCGTGCCTCGGGTAGTGCAGCTTGCCCGTGCGGTAGTAGGTGAGCACGTGCCGAAAGATGTCCGGGTCGCGGTCGAAGAAGATCTCCTTTGTGTCCTCATCTTGGAAGAATTCGCGCTCGTTGGAGCCGAGAAGGGTGTCCGGGAACTTCTCGAGCGTGTTCCGCCACGTCTCGAAGCGACGGCCGGAGACGTTGATCAGTAGTTTCTCGTCGGTCTTCTTCGAGTCCTGGCTGATGGGCGATTTCGGGAAGGCTCGTTGTGCGACGGGAACCCAGCCGATGGCGGCGGCGCGGGCAAAGGGCAACCAAGCAGCGACTGATGCCATGAGTGACGCTTCACACTGCAACGAGAGAGAGCGATAGAGGGAGAGGTGTACGCGTGGGAAAGAAAGACAACGTGACGCGCCACACTGCAACAAAGGACAGACAGAGAGAGAGAGAGAGAGAGAGAGAGAGAGAGGAGGGAGGGGAGGGAGGAGGGAGGGAGGGAGAGAGAGAGAGAGAGAGAGAGAGAGAGAGAGAGAGAGAG
>NW_014577801.1:8789-11124 GCF_000485595.1 Priapulus caudatus
GAAAAGGGAGAGAGGTAAAGAACGCGAGAGAGAGAGAAAAAAAAGAAAGAGAGAGAGAGAGAAAAAAGAAAGAGAGCGAGAGAGAAGGGGGTCAGTGTCAGTGATGTGTGTAGACACTGCTGCTAATCCCGCCTGCGGCGCCGGTTTCCCGCGTTTCTAAGACCTTCATCGCTTAAAATATCGCGGAAAACTCGCCTTTT
Source organism: Priapulus caudatus (assembly GCF_000485595.1). Lineage (NCBI taxonomy): Eukaryota > Metazoa > Priapulida > Priapulimorpha > Priapulimorphida > Priapulidae > Priapulus > Priapulus caudatus. The sequence goes on from NW_014577801.1 coordinate 8,990, forward strand.
TTCGGAGAGTGATAATATATTAATTATAGAGAAAATCTATAAATATCTGGCGTGCATATAATAATTCTTAGCGTGGACAAAAAAATCTGTTTTTGGGATGGCAATGTTCCAACACCTCCTCCCGATTTTGTTAGATATCACTTCTTCCTAGGTATGTTATGATTTTATTGTACTGTACGACATTCGTAGAGGGTGTATGTACCACGTTTTTAATTGACTGTTGGTCTAAGAGCGAGAGAGAGAGGGGGAGAAGGGAGAGAGAAAGAGAGACAGAGAGAAGGGGAGAGAGAAAGAAATAGAGAGAGAGAGAGAGAAAGGGAGAGAGACGGAGAGAGAAGAGAAAGGGAGAGAGAGAGAGAGAGAGAGAGAGAGAGAGAGAGAGAGAGAGAGAGAGAGACCACCTGCTATGAAAATGGTCTCTTTTTAGTATCGTATAATCTTCCCTTCGCTTCAAATCTGGCAGAAGATTCGATTCCCGCCTATTCTGGAGTTCATCGTCCGCCAACAATTGAGTGGAGCCCGGAATCAGGTGACATTGCATCACGTGGGCTCGAACAACCAATAAGACGCGCACCTATAGACGTTTAATAGCCTCTGCACTTACTGAAATCTTCAAAAAGCAAATAGGGTTCTTTTTGTGATGTTTTTTTAATACAAGGAATGAATGTACTTTTCGTCAGCCGGATAGACGTATCGTGGGCGACTCGACCAGAAGCCATCGCTATCCGCTCGCGCAACAGACGGAGGGGGCCCGTGTAGCATGATACACACCCTCCTATGGCAAAGGTCCCCCCGTATACCATGCGCATGCGCAAGGGGGGACGTTTATAATAAGGGGACGTCTACCATGCTACACCCGCGTGAGCATAAAAATACATACATATATATCAGGAGTTAATAAAGGCAAAGACATTTGTCTTTATTAACTCCTGATATGTATATATATATATATACGTGTGTGTGTGTGTGTGTGTGGTGTGTGTGGCGTGGGTGGTGGCGGTGTGGGGCGTGAGGCGTTGTGCGCGTCGTGCGGCGCGTGTTGCAATTGGGAATTGTTCTGCTGCGTACTTAGTGGCTGTGTCGTCGTGCGCGCCGCTTGGGTGTGCTGTGCGGCGTGCCGTGCGTTGGCGTGCCTAAGCATATATGAGACTAAAGCGAAGAACATCGAATAATAAATGAGATTATATTAATATAAAACAATAATAATAAGATGATTATTGAATATAAAACATATAAGTTGTACCGTGGGCGTGGCGTGCGTGCGTGCGGTGTGTGTCAGAGACTCGGTAGTGGCGTGTGTGTGTGGTGTGTGTGTGTGCGCGTGTTGGGCAGGAACAGAGCGGACAAGCTGTTAGTGTGGGGAGTTGGTTAACTGGCGCACGTTAGACGATCATGTGGTGTCCTGTCTGTGCTGATGTCGTAGCGTGCGCCTTCTGCAGCCCCGATCTACAACAGAGGTACTTGGTCAATCGGTTCTACACGACCAGAGACGTCTATGGAGTAAGTGTGATGATCGATTCGAGCTTTGAGGGGGCGAGAGGGGGATGAGAGGGGAAGGGGTAATGGAGGCGAGCGGGAAGGGCGGGGAGGTTGCACTCAGAGTGGAGAGGAGGACGAGACAGATTGTGAATATCGCTCACAGACATGGCAATTGAATATAAGCAGATTGTTTAACAGAAATGACGGAGAAATTGATTACCCGAATATTATTAGATGTCGACATCAAATTAGTATATATAGATAGCTAAATCAGTATGAGTTAACTAGATTAGTAAAATATAGAATAATTACATATATTGACGATCAAAACATATATGAATTACTAAGATAATCTACGAACACAATTGATTACGTACATCGATGATCGATCTATTGATACTAGATGTTGACTTACGGAGACAGCTACATACCTGGAAGCTTCGTTAAGTGGAGCAACCCTGGACTCAGTTGTTGGGGATCTGTGTGGCGGCGGTATACCGTGACGATTATAACCACCTTGCCCCAAGACGGCCGCGAGGCCTGTACTGGCCGCAACGCGGACATTTGGACGCTGAGAGAAAGCCACGTTACTGCAGCCTATCTTCAAAAAGACATCTGCTTCACTGCCTTGCTAATGTCAAACAGACAAAGCAACA
>NW_014577801.1:16149-22402 GCF_000485595.1 Priapulus caudatus
CTCACTTCCCCCCTCACTGTTTGAAAATGCCTCCTTCCCCGGCCATTTCGAAAGACAAACAGTCACGGTACACAATCGCCTGTAACCGATCCACTTCCACACGCGCGCACACACACACACACACACACACACACACACACACACACACACACACNTTATCTAGCTATATCTAATTACTGATATTGCGCTAATTTAGTCTATCTTTTATCTTAATAGATCTATCTCAGAGTCTACGTTATGATGACCTATCTAGACGATGCCTTATATTCTATCATCTAGAACATCTATCTCAAACCTAGTCTACTAATCTATCTAGTCTAAACTGATGTTACTACTCGTTATCGTATCAATCACTGTACAACATCATATAATATCTATCTATCCATCTAACTATCTATCTAGTCTATCTATCTATCTATGCTAATGCTATCTATAACTATCGTATCTAAATTCTAGTCTTATCTCCTCTATCTATCTATCTAAGCTCTTAGTTCTAGTTCTGAACTATCCGTCAACTGCCCAATCCTAGTTGCGTAACCTGACCCTATACTAGTCCATCATCATCTAGTCCACTAAACCTATGCCTAATCCTAGTCACTATTCTATCTACACTAGCTATCTGATATCCAATGCGTGACCACATCTATCTGATATATCTATCTGCGATCTATGATTTCATTCGATTACTACGTCTATCTTATCTAATCTATCATCTATCTATTCTACACTACTCTATCTAATCTATCGTATCACGCTCTACTGATGTCTGTTATCGTAACATGCACGCTGCACCTATCATATCTAGCTCACATCTAGCTGATACTATCCTATCTAGTGCTCAATCTCAACGCCACGAGTTCTAAATCTAGTCATCAGCTATCTATCCATATCTACACAATCTCACTCACTACTCTATCTGATCTATCTATGCATCTCATCGATCGCAATCTGCCATACTTACACCTAGTCACATGCCTACTCTAGTCTATCGTATCTATCTATGCTATCTATCTACTATCTATCTATCGATCTATCACATATGCTATCTATCATCTATCTATCTATCTATCCATCATACTCTGCGGAGCGTGTACGTCTACAGTTCACGCCTCGGCACAGCACGTGTACGGACCACGCAACGTCAACCTGCAATCCTATCTAGTGTCTGAATCGTATCTATCTATGGCTATCTGGTGCGTATCGCTGGTATATTCTATTCGTATTATATCTGTCTCGCGATCTCCCCATCCTGCGCGGCCTCTCTTTCCTCCTCGTCCTCTCTCTACGCGTATCCTCCTCTTCTCTCTCTTCTCTCTCTCGTCTCTCTCTCTCTATCGACCTGTTCCCAACACTCGTGGCATTTTACATGGGCAGTTTGCATGCCGCATCCACAAAATGCTGCAGCGCCTGCAGCATAGCACACACGACGGAAGCCACGCACGCACGCATGCACGCACGCAACGCCACACCACGTCCCGCACTACCGTAACACACACACACACGCACAGCACGTGCTACTTTTGCCCGCGACCTGGGACATGCTGTGCATCAGTTCCACCCTCACTAAGCTTTAAAATCCTCCCTTCCCGCGCATTTCGAAAGACAAACATACCATCGTGAGCACATCCGCCGTGTACGTGCACACGTCACAAAAGCGCGGATCCGCACACACTTCCGTGCGTGACCTGACAACGCGCCCACACACACAGCACACACCACAGCACACACACACTGCACGGGCAACGCTGGCCTCACGGCCACTGCACCGCACGCACGTGTACGTGCACACCACGCACGTGTACGTGCACACCCACGCGCACACGCACTGCGATAGCATCAACTCACGCACGCACGTTGTACGTGACACACAACACGCCCCGCACCAGCGTGTAACGTACACACGCACGTGTGACCGTGCAACACGACAACGGGCCCAACGGCACAGCGCACACGCCGCCACGTGCGACCAAATGACCACCACGCGAACGCGCCGTTGCTAACGGCAACGCACGACCACGTTTACGTGGCACAACACTTTAGCACGCATCGCAAGCACGTGCTACATGCACGCACGCCCGTGTACGTACACACGGAAGATTCACGCACGACACACAACGCACGACACAACACCGACGTAGGCCTACATGCACACGCACACGCAACGACGCACACGCACGACGCAACAGCGGTCACACGCACGACGCGGGCGCACGTGTACGTGACACGCTCAGCCTCAACGACGGCAGCACGCACAGCACGTGTTAAACGTACAACACCAGCGCGCGCACGTGACACGCACGCGCGACGCGCGACAGGCGCACTGCGCACGTCGCACGCGCACGCGACACCGCGCCGCGCACGCGCAGACGCTGCACCGCTGCACGCGCACCACCACGCGGCAGCCGACACGCAGCAGCGCACACGCATCACCACACGCACACGCACACGACACCACAACACACACGCACACTCACACGCAACACGCACACAGCACACCACACGCACACGCACACAACAAGCACACACGACCACACACACCAGACACATCCTTCGGCCCGTGCGGTGCGAACGCTAATGACGGGATGAAATGAGCCGGCTCCTCCTCCGGGCGTGAGCCCTCGTGTTGGGTTTAAAAGGAAGTCCGGGCCGCACTGCGCGCCCCTCCAGCGCATAACAATGCACGGGCCCGCTCTGATTGCCACGCGAACGCACTGCGGGACATCTCGCGGAAACAAAGTGGTGTTCTTCCACGTATTGATCCGGAGGCTGGGCTGGGGCGGGCGACGCTACACGGGTAGCCATATAATTATATGGATCCATTTCGCACGATGAAACGTGGGCAGCGTGTATCTATCTATCTATCGCGCCGCGCGCGTGTATTGCTTTGCCGCCGCCGCCACCGCCGCGCGCCATTCTACATCTGGGATTTTAATTGTGCTTTTAATTAAAAGCGCCGATCGTGTGCGTGCACCTGTACGACGATTGCGTGCACGCACCTAGGAGAAATGAAACAGCGAAATGAAACATCGCATATATATATAATCGCATTGTGCGTTTTATTAAAATCACTATGTATATGAGCAAGCTATAGGGCAGCCTCGCCTGAAATTATATATATATACATCAGAAGTAGATAATAGGGATCCCTATTATCTACTCCTGATATACATGTACCTCGCACGAAACCTAATATAGCTATATTTAATTAGTAACAGTTTGGTTACCTATCCCCCAAAGGTCAGCCGATAGTGAATTTCCAGGTGAAAATTTGACGTATAGTTTGGCAGGATGCGATTAATTAATGCTTATTCATACCTGTATATATCATTATCAATCACGTTATATCATCATCCACCACGATCCATGCTTAAACATCAACCTAATGGATGGAAACATGCCGACTGTGAAGGGTATCAGGTGCTATTTGGCATATTATGGCGAAAGGTACCACTCGCTGCCTTTTGCCCCCCCCAACTTTTTTGTCTCTATCGCGCGTCTGTCTGTCTGTCTCTCGAAGAGCTCTCCTCTCTTCTCGTCTCTTGCTCTCTCCTGTCTCTCTCTGCTCTCTCTCTCTCTCTCGCTCGCTCTATCTACCTATTATCTATCTATCTCCTACTATCCTAGCTATCTTATCTATCCAGATTCATCACTGTCGTCCGTCCATCGCATCCGACCACCTATCCATCCATCTAATGATTAAAATTCCAGTCCATCCAGGCGTCCATCCAATCCATCCATCCATCTCATCCATCCATACCATCCATCCATCCATCCATCCCATCCGATCCATCCCATCGCATCCATGCCATCCCCATTCGCATCCATCCATCCTCCACCGACCATACCATCCTCACCCATCCATCCATCCATCCATCCATCCCATCCAGTGCCCATCCATACCATCCATACCATCACCATCCATCGCATCCATCTATACTCCCATCCATCCATCCATCCATAATAACATAAAAGTGTCGAACCATCTCGCATCCATCATCCGATCATCCATCCATCCATCCATCCATCCATCCATCCCCCCCCCCATCCCCCCGCCCATCCATCATCCACCATCCCATCCATTCCATCCATCATGCCATCATCCCATCCATCCTCCATCCATCCATCCGATACCATACGCATCAATCGTCCCGTCAATCCAATCTATACTCTGATTCTAAACTTGCTGATCACTCTGCCTCCTCGCCCCCGCCCCTCTCTCCTCCTCTCGGCGTTCCGTCCTCTCCCGTCACTTTATTCTCTCTCCCGTTCTCGCTCCTCTCTCTCTCCGCTCTCTCGTCTCTCCTCTCTCCTCTCATCTCTCACCACCCGTCTCTCTTTCTTCTCTCTCTTTTCCTCTCTCTCTCTCCTCTCTCTCTCTCTGCTCGTCTCTCTCTCTCTCTCTCTCTTCTCTTCTCTCTATCCCTCTCTCTCTCTCTTCTCCCCCTCTCTCCGCTCACGAACCATGATGCACTAACTCAGCAGGAAGGCTAATGAGCTTCTTTATTACGTAACGCGGTCTATCTTGTATGATCGTGGCAATTGTATCATGAACTACAGCGCCATAAACCTTCCGCTATAGAATATGTTTTGTGGATGAACTGCAGCGCAGCACACACACACACACACTACACACCACACACACACACACACACCACACACCACACACACACCACACACCCACACACTACACACACACACACACACACACACACACACATACACACAATACGCACGTACGCAATGCACGCACGCACACACACACACACCACACACAGCCAACACACACAAGCACACACACACGACACACACACACCACAAAACGCACTGTATCGCATGCACGGCACGCACGCACACACACACACACACACCTTCACGCACACGCACTCCCACACGCACACGCACACGCACGCGCACGCACACACACACACACACACACACACACGCACGCGCACGCACACACACACACACACACACGCGCGCGCGCACGTACACTTGTTTTTAGCAAATCATAGTTGATAAAATTTGATGATTATCAATGCATTTACTGTGACTGAAAAAATTTCGTATTTACACATATAGAAGCAAAAATTATTTATAAAAATCCCCGAATTTCGAAAAAAAAACCGAATACCACTCGCTGATAAAATTAAGTAAAGTCGCGTAAAAAAACTCACTTTCTTGCTTGATTCTATTTCGCTGAGACACACTTTTCACGGGGCGCACTTTCCTCTGCTCTATTCCAATGTGAGCTCTAAATGATTTGAGTAACAATACTACGCGGCGGTGCATTGCAACCCCGGCAGAATTATAACGAGTACAGTGCAGATATCCGTTTTGGGTGCCTTCCCTTCCTCGACTGCCTCGCTTGTTTCTCTATCTCGGCTCTCCGCTCGCGTCCAGCTCACTCCAGCTTCCCCCAAAAATAGCGCCCCGTGAAGCTGACTACGCCTACCACCCCCATGCAAAGAAATACATCGGTCCAAGCACCGCCGCCGCGTTCGGAGCCGCGAAAAGTTAAGTTTAATAGCAATGAAAGCTGCTGTCCTACCACCATCTGAGAGCGTCGACTGGTAGGTGTGCTCACTCCTCGTCGTGCCCACACATCCCTGCGATTCCTAGCCGCCGAGCCTCGTCTCCGAATTCGCACTAGTTTAGAAGATCGAAGTGAACATCCGGGTGACACGCGAGGCCTTCTGCTAGTCCGCGATCGCCATACTGTTTTTTAATCCGTCCGCCCATTGGTTGTCTCCGCTTCTTCGATTCCCAGGGATATGCTGCGAGCTCCGTTGCCCAAGTAACGATGACGTCAGTGCGAGGGTATAACTCCCCAAAGGACCATTCCCTCTCGTTCGGGCGCAAATTTACATTTCTTGCAACAAAATGTACCTTTACAATTTACACAGCGCAGCCTCGGTAGTCTGCCGAGTTTAATATCGCTGCTACGAGTCGCCGAGAAGGCTTAAAAATCGATAGAGAGATAACATTATCACGTGCATGTAGCGCTGCGCCTGCAGTGGCTGAGCGTGGCAAGCAGCGGATTATGAAAATAAGCTACCATTTGTGTGTTATCGTTAAATTAATCAGTTATCGTAATCGACGGAACAAACACACGACTGTTGGGCGATGTCCAAAAGAGCGAGAGAGAGAGAGAGCGAGAGAGAGAGAGAGAGAGAGAGAGAGAGAGAGAGAGAAGAAGAGAGAGAGAGAGAGAGAGAGAGAGAGAGAGAGAGAGAGAGAGAGAGAGAGAGAGAGA
>NW_014577801.1:23045-34351 GCF_000485595.1 Priapulus caudatus
AGCGACGAACAGATAGAGAGAAAAAGAGAGAACGAGCAAGAGAGAGAGAGAGAGAGAGAGAGAGAGAGAGAGAGAGAGAGAGAGAGAGAGAGAGCGCGAATTAATGGAATTATGTGAAAGCAATACAATGCCGTTAGCCGTTTTAGAAGGCACACTGCCGAGTTTTTCTTTCCCACTAGAATAACAAGAGCTTTTCATTTAATCCATTCTATGCACGAGCTAGGAGAATACCGCTGACCGGCCATTTTTGTGTATTTTATAGAGTTTAACATTCATATTGTTAACTATTGTGTATTCAGCTATTTAGTATAGAATGAATCTATATATTTTGTAGATTTATACATAACTCTACCTACATATTCTATACATAATAAATATTACAGGACATGCATTAATTTCGTTTTTTATTATCATTATTCTGATTTTAAGATTTTGTACCATGCATCATTATTAGGGAATAGTTGAAGCAAATTTCACATAATTAAGTAATAATACCGTACTATTTATATTGGCTTGTGGTATGTATAATATCAAGAGTGCATAATAGAGACTCTATTATGCACTCTTGATAATATGCTACTACTCAAAATACTTACATTTTTAATTGCCTATAGGTGGCGCCACGTGCTTTAAAAACATCAATACGCAAGATGTCTTCCGCCCTCTCGGACGATGAATTTCAGCGAATGCAGGTAAATTTTATTTAAAAAAATGTATTGATGCACTGACATTTTCATAAAATTAAACCGTTACATACCATTTCTTCCGAATCTTAAATATGCTCACAATGTGTCTTAGCACTAGCAGTGTCATTGCTGCATGTGTCATGTAAATTGTAAAATTAGGGGTCAATTTGGTTCTGTCACAGTCTGTCAGTCACAGTTTGTGTTGTAGGCCTATATTGACGTTCGATCGAGTACTTACCTTGTTGTTGTTGACAAAAATAATATGATTAGGAGCGCAAATACTTAGTCATTATTTCACTGCGAAATGAAACGAACGCGAATGGATTCTTTACATTTAATAAACTTAAACTTTAGAGGCATAATAATACTATTAATAGGGCTAAGGCCCATTGATTATGCAAAGTTGACGAATGCTACAGTAACCACTGGCAGCAAGAACAAGCCCGCCCGTACATCACACACGCGGCCATTGACTATTATAACAACATGGTGCCTAACTCGCCGCCGTAGATTCCACAACGCACCGTTTTCAATCAGTTACAACTCCGGTGTTCCTGCTGGTGACGCCACTTTCCAACTATCGTTGGAATCGCGGAAGACTGCTGAACAAGCTACACCCGCCATTTTTGACAATCGGCCCGCCAGAATGCGCTCAAATCACAGAAATTCCTCAAATATACATGCGAAATGATCCTTCGGATGCTACCAGGCAAATGGGCGGCATGCCCAATCGCTGGCGGCTGCGCTGATTGGCTGCAGCAAGTTTAACGTGCAGACAGGCTGCGCAACTACGTTTGTTGACGTCGCGGATGAGTCATGGCCAATCAGCGCAGCCGCCAGCGATTGGGCATGCCGCCCGTTTGCCTGCATGGTAGCATCCGAAGGATCATTTCGCATGTATATTTGAGGTATTTCTGTGATTTGAGCGCATTCTGGCGGGCCGATTGTCAAAAATGGCGGTATAGCTTGTTCAGAAGTCTTCCGCAATTCCAACGATAGTTGGAAAGTGGCGTCACCTGCAGGAACACCGGAGTTGTAACTGATTGAAAACGGTGAGTTGTGGAAACTGCGGCGGCGAGTTAGGCATCATGTTGTTTGGCTCTAGTACTATAGCCCGCGTTCATTAACTGCCGCAGGGCTATAGAACATTTTCAGCTAGATTTCGTAACTGCAACCTGTTACCACCTGTCCCCACGAAAAATGGATCGCAAAACGCAAAATGATCGGGCTTTTTAACACTTATTTATCTACATGGACATCTCACCTATCTTTTTGAACACTTTCCACAACTTTACACCATGTATTTATCCAGTTATTCCTAAAAGTGCCAACTCTACTTGCAAATTTCGTTTGAAATGATGTGTGTACACGCGTGATGTCACCTGAAATGTAGCTTCATCATAGCTGATATGTAGGCAATACACATGGCAGCTACACTGTGGCAGCTATGATGCAGCTACATTTCGGGTGACGTCACGCGTCCATTTTTCGTGGGGACAGGTGGTAACAGGTTGCAGTTACGAAATCTAGCTGAAAATGTTCTATAGCCCTGCGGCAGTTAATGAACGCGGGCAATAGTACTAGAGCTACATGTTGTTATAATAGTCAATGGCCGCGTGTGTGCTGTACGTGCAGGCTTGCTCTTGCTGCCAGTGACAGTAACTGGCACCTTGTGTAGTTAATAAGTACATTACCTTATAGCCAAATGCGTATTAGTTTGTCTAATATCACTGCTAATTACTAAGAAATGTCTAATTGAAATCCGTAAATCTGGTAATCTGGTGCCAACGCTAAATTGGTTGCCAAGCAAAATAGCCTCGAATTCGGTTAGGTGACGTTACATGTTGCTACGGGTGTTGAGCAGAGAATTGTTTGTCCCGGGATGCTTATAACGACTAATGAGCTAGTAGAATGTATCTCTGGGTGTATTCTTGGTATTGAGGCACAAGTAAATAACCGTGGGTGCTAAATTAATGAACCGGTACCCACATGTCTTCAATTTCGGACACAGGTGTATTCGTTAGACCAATATACATAAATACGCGTAGTGCCTCTGCTTTCCATGATTAGTCTGTGGCTGTGGTTAGTCCACGATCCCCCCAACACAGCCTTCTTCATTATCACGAGCATCCCACGTTCATTACAATCAGAGCTACTGTTACGTATACAGTTACAGTACTCCCGTACTGTACTATCGCTAGCATTGCGTACGGCCGAGCATGCGTGCAAAAATGTCCGGTGCATTATAAATCTGTATCACACCCGTTTCGCCGTATGCGGTTTCGAAACTGTAAACAAGTCGGTCAACTGATTTCTTGGACTGCGGATTTCAATTAGACATTTCTTAGTAACCAGCAGTGATATTGGACAAACTAATACGCGTTTGGCTATAAGGTAATGTACGTACTTATTAACTAGCCAAGGTGCCAGTTACTGTAGCATTCGTCAACTTTGCATAATCAATGGGCCTATTATTCTTTTAATATTTGTGGTGAATTTAATCTACATGGAATTGATTGGCAGTCCTGTTCTGTTCAATGACAATGATTAGCAAACGAGATTATCATTTATGTAGGCAGCTGCGCAGTTTGTCTGCTAATCATTCATTGACTCTACTTTTTACCTAGCTCTAGTACTATAGCCCGCGTTTAGAGGTGGGCACAGGTGGTGGTCATCACTATGGCAATCAATAACAGACGTCATTCATTTCATTTGTCAATCATTGACGGAAACACGCGAGGTTTACCGAAGTTATAACACTTCGAGAGACAGTCACAGTGACTGACTAATGTCTAGTCGGTGTTCGGCGAAGATACCAGATTTTCACCGCTCATTATCTCAGCGTAGGGGCATCGTAGGGACATGCGGTTTGTTTTATATGAACAAGGTAGGACAGCTGATCAATAATACTGCAAAGAATTGTCAAAATAAAATGGGGAAAATTTATTAATTCGACTAATACTGCAACATGGTTTCAGCATTTTACCGTTGTACGCTCTCCTTCTTTATATGCTCTTGATCTATTGGATAATCTTGTACCTCTACTAAAACTGCCGAACAATTCCGTATATCTCAAATAAAGTACAGAGTGGCTATATGCCCGGCCCGCCAGCCGCATAATCTACGGCTGCCGGGTTTCTCCGCCGGGCGCACACGCGTCGATATTCACCCTAAAGTGTCTGGCCCAGTTTTTAATTTTCAGCTATCTCAAAGAAAACAAGGTTCAGTGTAGGTTAGAGAGACTGTCGGGCATATTAGGAAACCGAGAGACCGTGCCCGCTGCCCGGGCATATATAGCCACAGCGGAATAAGCAATCAACAGTTCTAACATTTCTGCCTTGTGGTTATGTATCAAGTATAACCTTCACATTAGTAGTCCAGCGTGTTAGTTAAACTAAACTCGTCCGTGGCCTGGCAGCAGTCGTAAAATTTCAAGAAGCCCGAACCTATACCGCCAACGCGCCAACCGCCATGTTTCCACTCGCATGCCTTTCATCGGACGCGGAAAGCGCGGAACGACATAACATAGCCATAGCGTGCCACTCGCGTGCTTCGGCGAAGCATAAATAAGCATGCATATACGCGTGTATATAGAGTATAAATATAAACATAAACCAGAAACATCAATCTACAACAACTAATAATTATCATGCGAAGAATTTACTGCGCCTGTGTTAGGGCCTACGCACGTGAAAATCATGTCCATAGCCGATTTTGTCCGCACCGAACAGGGCGCATGGCGCCTGTCTGGTTTTTCATTTAATCATCTCAGAAAAGTAGCATACCCCAGTAGCACCCCATTACCGCGAGCAAGCCACAGTGATAGATCGTGAGCTATTACAGTGCGGCTAGCGTGGTGATTTGCATCCGAGCCAACTACAAGTCTTTATGGCAACTAATTTAAATTGCTTCTAACCTCGCCAAAGACGCGTTTCTTGGGCTCTCCTTGTCCCCAGTGCTTCCACAAAAGAGATAGCTCACAAAACGCGAATGATCGGCTTGTAACACTTATTTATCTAACATGGACATCTCACCTATCTTTCTTGAACACCTTTCCACAACTTACACCATGTACTTCACTGCATTATCCTTAAACAAGAAAAACAAAGGCTAGCACTACTTGTTTCGTTTTAAATGCTCGTTGTGTACACCGTGACTCCACTCGAATATAAATAGGCGGCACATCGCTCCCAATGTGTTGTTGTCTACATTGTTGTACACATTGAGGAAAGTGTTAACAAGATAGGTGAGATGTCCATCATAATAAATGAAGTGGTTAAAAAGCCTGATCATTTTGAAGTTGGACGGCCATTTTTTCTATGAAGCATGGGGAAGTCGCAGTTACGAACCTCGCATAAAATTCTATAGGCCCTGCGCACCCTGTACGCGGCTATAGTACCAAGCTACTGTTTTACCTTAGCCTACTCGATGCACTGAATCTTTCTAGCAACATTCTGCTTTACTTTCTACTAACTCCCTGCAATTTGGGGCGTTTGTTGTCGGATACCCGCCCCGCCCCCCCCATATCTCGATCGAATGGACTTCGTTGACCTGATGTTTTTGTCGGACCACCTTGATCTCAATCCACCAACCGACGCATGCCTAGGCGAGCGGATCGAACGAGATCCAATATCGGCGGCCCCGCCTCAGCCAATCACTAGCTGTGTTCTTTGTTATGAACGCATCCGTGATAGGTGCACAGCGAAACGGAACCGGCGAAGGAGTTATTGCCGTTTGTTTGTCGGATCAGGATCAACATGCTCTCGATCAACGATTCAACCCAAAACAATACCACGTCCTTGTTTCACCTATCTCACATTGCGTCCGCGGTCCTGATATTGCGAAAGGTGTGTGTTTTACTTCACTGGGCCTTCACTACAACAATTCTTCTTGCCAATCCTCATGATACTTGGATGCCTCTTCTCTATTGAGAAAAACTCGTCATTACCCCGTTTCTAAAGTGTGATCTGCCTTTGCTCAATGAATTCCCCTGTATCTTTGCACTTTGCTTCTAGGTCGAAAGGCACTTGACGCATATATAGTCTACTCTCCAGTTATGATCGTTGGATAGGCACTATATTCGGTCTAATATCAACCCACGTTTCGACGATGCTTGTTCTGACGGTCCTAACCTGTAACCAAGGAAGTCTCGGGTGTTTTCATGATTGACATTAATCCTTGACAAGTCTCCTAACAGTTCGCATGCATATTTCCAGATTTCACGCGCAGCCTTTGCAGGTTCCTGCATGATCTCTTAGATATGTTTAAACCGTGGTTGCCTTGGATCCGATATTACTACCTGAACTCCTATTTCTGTTTCATTAGGACACGATCACAAAAATGTCTGTTTGAAAAGTAAGACAGCCGGCCTGCTTCACATCTCGGGTTATCCCCCTAAGGATCTAGCGGTTTGAGTCACAAATACGGAATCGTAGAAAATCTGCGTGGAGCGCCCCGCAGCGCGTACGGAGTGAAGGACATCCATGCCGTATCATACACGTCGGCGAAAATTAACGGGAAGATCCCACGGAGTGCAAGTACACGACCCAGATCCCTGCATTGATACTGGCCGACTCCCAGATCCTGAATATATATCGCCAAGAAGTCGTGTGACCTACTACCTGAAGCTAGCCACTATCTTAACTAGTTCAGTTCGGACACGCCTCGCGGAATTAGGTGTATTTTCAGGTCTAATTAATGTCCAAGAGAAATTTGCAGACACTGCCAACTCGCCATGAAGTCCTTACAAGACTAAGCAGCATGCTTGATCGTTTTACCATAGTCTTTAATTTTGAACCTCAAGACTGCGACTCCCCATTCTCAGCGCGACTACACCACTCCATTCTGTGGCGACCCTCATTCACTGCTTCTGACTTCCTTCATTCAGGCTAACAGCTTGACTCCCGCCCACATCACGGCTGCGGATCTTCCCTCATTCTGCTGCGCGACTCCCTCATTCTGCTGCACGACTACTCCATCGCTGGCGGGACTCCCTCATTCTGCTCCAGACTCCGCTCATTCGGCTCGACTCTCCTCATTCGCTGCGGCTCGCTCGTTGGAGGTAGATTCGTTTGACCTCCCGTGTTCACAATCCATTCTACCCGCCTGCAATACCAGGGTAACACAAAGAGAAGTACGCGTCATACCCGCGATGGGAATGCTGTGCCTATTCTGTTGAACGCCAGTCATGCAACGGTGTTCCGATGCCTGAGACACACAATAGACCCAGGGTAAAATTTACTTGTGAACACGTGATTCCAACGGACTCCTACTCCTCAAAAACAGAAGTATCGCGGCAAAATCAGAGTCAGCAGTCTGAATTCAAAAATAAAGATATAACAATAACGCCCTTCGCTATTTTAAGATTCAGCAGACTGCAAACACTCCTAACACGTCTACCAACCATTTCTTGAAATTAGCGAAAAAAAGAATTTTAGGGAGTCACACCGGACCCTCATATGTCAAATCAGGGAGTCCGACGTAAATCACGGGAGTATTTGAACCTCCGGTCTCCCGTCTAATGTTCGCACCTTGATAAACTATATATATATATATACCTTTATAAATCATCGCTGTCGTCTTCGTCCACATATTGAGATGCGCCTTTACACATTAATATGTTTATTGTGCTTAAATTTCTATTTCTCTTCCCTAGTCTCAGCTCATCGAACTCAGAACGGCCAACTATGAATTGGAAAAGTGCCGAAACTATAATGGTAAGATGCAAGATTAATGGCAGATTATTATCATAATCGTAATAAGTTTAACAAATAACATATAATATAAGATACTATACATATTAAGATCATATTACTCGTGTCGCTTGTGAACAGAATCGCGGTTGGTTACCCGAGTGTGTCGGTATACAGTACAGTGGTGCATGCACGATATTAACCAGCATCTTATCTAATTTTCGCCATCTCCATCTGTGTAATTATGTTCGTGATCGTGCACTATTTGCTGACCGCTCCCAGCATTAACCAGGCTAAGTAAGAAATCATAAATTGAGTTATGTGCGCATATCGAAATAGATCATTTCAGAGCTCTCACATTTAAAAATAGATACGTAAAAGCGATATAAAATCAAAGAATTGACCGCGATCTAGTCAGCAATTGAAGATCGGAAACGGCGACTTATAGGGAACTATCAGCTTGTGAAGAAAACGCGTTCCTGGTAACGCCCACGCCACCCCACCTCGGGGGAATGAGCGGTCAGGGGCCTGTCAAAAATATCTCATTTTGATTAAAAAGTACCATAAATAGACCCCTAGAGATACTGCGAACCTATAATACCAAATGCCCTTAGGAACTATTCTTGAAAAATCTCCTTTCGTCCAGGTAGGCCATTATTCAGTCATTGCACCAGTGGTCGTGCTCATACTCAAAAAAATGACATGCACTTAGTCCGTATTATGCTGGACGCGGGTCCACCATCTGTTCAAGGCATCATGGACAGCCTAGTCAGAGGCTGTGAGTTTATAACCGCGTAACGTCTCAGTGTGTCATAACCCCCCGAATTATAGCGCTCATATATCGATGCGGCTGTAATGTAACTGCAGAATTCCTGATGCCCAAGGAGACACTGCGGTCAAGCGAAAAAATAAGGAGCTGCCGAAAATGCAATCGCATCATCGCAAAGAGCAAGAAAACGAGTTAGTGGTGGCGCGCTCTGTAAGGCAGTAGTCGCCGATGGGTAGGGGGCTATGGGAAGCAGGTTCGGCGGGCGGGCATTTACCAAACTGCCAGCCAAGCTAGTGGCCAGCCACACTCTATCATGTCGTCTTGTGGTACTACCTCATTTCAGCTGAACTCATCTTGTTTTACGTTGCTATGCACGTTATATATCTCACTCTTACCTTCTGATAGTAAAGACAGGACACCAGCGCTAGTTGAACCGTGTCGTCTATGGGATTGAGGTTCTTATGAGAGAGGGAGGCAGGGGAGCTCAAGATCTCAACACAGCACAGCAAGGGCAGAAATGTCATAGCTGGACTGACCTCGCCGCGTGAGGAGTGTCTGTCTGGATCTGTACACGGGTGCTTAGTTACTTAGGGCCTAGCCGAGATGGCTGCAAGCCACTACTACTCGATTGCCGATTGTGCGGCGCGGAAAAGCAGAGGAGTGATAAATCTGTAGCACGGCGAAAGGAAACGAGAGAGCCGTCCGTGTAACCAACGTATTCGCCTCTCTGCCAATAGCTTATGATTCCATGGTGCGTACTGTATCGGACTCTGTCACGCAAAACATCATTCGCATGAGTGAACGGCGAGCTGGTGCGAGTATTGCTCTAAGGAGATCTTAGAGTGCGTCTCAACTTGCCGTAATGTCTTAACAGCATAAAGCCCATGTATTATGGCAAATTTGATGCAATGCTACAGTAACTGGCACCTCCTCTGTAGTTCAATGAAATTGCTACCTCTATAGCCAACACGGCGTATTATTGCCAATATCAACGCTAATTACTAAAAACTCTCCAGTTGACAAATCCGTAAGTCAGTAATCTGGCACCAACCCTAAATTGGTGGCAACAAATATAGCCCGAACGTCTTAGGTGACTCACACTGTTGCAGCGGTCGTTGATGCCAGCAGAATTGTTGTCCCGGGATCTTATAACGACTAATGAACTAGAGAATGTATCTCCTGGATGGTGTATCTGTATTGATTGCGCAAGTAAATAACCCGTCGGTGCTAATGAACCGGTACCGCTCATTTCTTCATATTTCAGACACACAGTGGTATCGATCTGGAGCCAGATAGTAAGGTAGAAGATACTACCATGGCCCCGCGAACACCGAATCCTACTTAAGCCATGATTCACACACGACGTGGGGACGTGATCTCGTCACGTCATTCCAGCTTGCGAAGTGGTACAATGCATAGAAAGCTCAGCAGAGTTAACGGGTATGAGAAGTTACGTCATCGTGAGTACTATCGCGACATTGCGCACGGCCGAAAGGCAATTCTCGTGCAAAAATGTCCGTGCCAACCGTGAATAAAATCTGTCTACAAGCATAGGCGTCCGTCGATCGCGCGTAAAGCAGGATGGCGAAATACTGAGAGTACAATCAGTCCAACGATGATCTCTCTGTACTGCGATTTCAATAGACATTTCTAGTAACCAACAGTGATACCGCACCCACTAATACCGCTTGGGCTATAGAGCAGGGCCAAAGAGTAGGCTGAGCGGTCATTCCAAAGTCGATAAGTAGCTGTATAATTGGCCAAACAAATAAATAACAAGGGACCCTTATAGTATGCTTTATTGCGGTGAAAAGCTCTGACGTAAAAGTACTTGAGATGTGCCAGTTATATTTGCGATAAGATCTTACTTATGAGTGCAACGAATGGTGTAGATTAATACGAAATCAATTAAACTCCGGGCGTGTGCAATGTATAATAGCGAATAGTATAATAGTGTACATTTAATAGTGTTGGCTAGTCAGAAGAAATACGCGTATAAGAAAGTTCTTATTGGGCGCTCGCAGACAGGTCTTGAAAGTCCTATGGTCAGACATTGTCCATTACAGCATTGAAACCTTAGGTAGAAGAATCGTACTGCACGGCGGAGAGGAGTCAGGAAGGATATAGGTTAATAACACAGAAGGGGGCCAGTTAACGAGGTAGCATTGTCAAAACCTTCATAGAAAATCATGCCAAATATCTATAAAAAAGAATGTGATTGTACAACAAAGCAACATTACCTCCTCCCCTGGAACAATAATAAAAACTAAAAATAAACTTGAGCCCCATGAAAAGAGTAATGTTAATTTAGTGGTCCCCTGGCCAAAAAGGTCTGTATCTAAATGTTCTGTGTGCTTTGCCCGTTGTAGTCCCTACCGCAAAGCGAGCACCGCAGCCCGGTGCTATGCCCTCCCAGAAAGTTTGTTAAAAAAATGTGAATTTTGGTGGGCATATAAGCATTCAAACAATCGACTAATTCGTCGAGCGAGGCCGTGTTTGACAAATATTCGTTTGGCCACCTGAGAATTGCAGCGAGGCGCCGCCTCGCTCGTGTCAATGCCAGCGTAAACACGCTGCAGTACTGGCTAGTCTATACGCACGTCGACGCATGTCATCTGAGCTTGAACTACGCGATGGCTATAGCATAGCCATTGGGTGCACCTAGCTTGGTAAAGCCCAAGATTACCTTTTACCGAATGCACGAAGGGTGGTCACAGCCCGAATTTTTCTCCTCAGTGGTTTCTTAATTATAGCATCTTTTATTTATTGTTATTATATTAGTGGTTCTTGTTACATTAACTTAACTGACAGTTTAGTTGTATTAATCGAACGATGTTGTTACTTTCAGAGGTTGAGGGAGCTCTTCACGAGAACAGCTTCTCTTCGCCTGAACTGGCAGAGTCAAAGAGATTAGCTTCAGACAACACCTGCGCAGGGAGCGCCCGGGTACGTGCTCGCGTAACGGCTTAGCGACGCTAGCGTGATGGCTACACGCGATCATGGTAGCGTGACATGGCTAGCGGGACGGCTAGCGTGACGGCTGAAGCGTGACGCTAGCTTCAGCTAGCGGTCGACGGCCTACCCGGGTAACGTGTCGCGTGACGGCTAGACCGGTGACGGCTAGCGTGCCGCTAGCGGTGACAGCTAGCGATGACGGCT
>NW_014577801.1:34376-37492 GCF_000485595.1 Priapulus caudatus
TGTTTTGTTCTCCACAATTGGTTGGTACCATTGACAGGTGTTCACCACGCCCCTGGTGAGATGTCCCTGTAGATCCTAAGTGTTAAAAAAAAAAAGGCCTGGCATCAATTTTGCGTTTTGGTGAGCCATTTTCGTGCAGCTTCGGGGGACGGTGCATTAAAAACCTGGCAATAAAAATGTTCTATAGCCCTGCGGCAACTGACGGCGGGCTATGTATAAGAGCTACTTTTTACCTACTAACTTCGATGCCTGAATCTTTAGGGCAACATTCTTGCTTTACTTTCTAATATCCCCCAAATTTGGGGCGCGTTGTTTGGTCGGATCCACCGGATCTCGATCGAATGGATTCGTTGATCTGACTGTTTGTTTGGTTGGATCACTTGATCTCGATCCACCGAACCCGACCCTGCTAGCGAGGCGGATTCGAACGGGATCCAATATCGCGGCCCGCGCCTCAGCCAATCACAGCTTGTTCTTTGTTATGAACCATCCCGTGATAGGTCACAGCGAAACGTGAACCGGTGAAATTGAGTTTGCGTTTGTTTCGTCGATCCGTCGATCCGTCGGATCAGGATCACATGATCTCGATCAGACGGATTCGTCCCAAACAAACGCACCCTTGGTTTCCCCTATCTCTCACATTGGGTGGCTGGTCCTGATATTGATAAGGTGTGTGGTTTTACTTCACTTGGGCCTTCACTACACAATTTGTCTTGCCAATCCTCATGATATTGGATCTCTTCCTTCTGATTGGAAAAAAACTCTCATTACCCCAGTTTATAAAGGTGGTGGATCTTCCTTTGCTTCAAGTTATTCCCCTGTATCTTTGACTTCGCTTTGATCTAAGGCACTTGAGCATATATAGTCTACTCTCCAGTTATGAGTCGTTTTGATAGGCATGATATTCTGTCTAATTATCAACACGGTTTTCGACATGGTTGTTCTACTGTCAACCTGTTAATCAAGGAGTTCTCGGTTTTTCATGATTGGACATTAAGTCTTGACAAGTCTCAACAGGTTGATGCAGTATTTCCAGATTTCAGCAATTTCAGCAAGATTTCAGCAAGATTTCAGCAAATGCCTTTGATAGGGTTCCTCATGATCTCTTAATTATTAAACGTGGTCGCTTGGAATCGGATATTACTACCTTGAACTCTATTTCTGATTTCATGTAGGACAGATCACAAATTGTCTGTGTTAATGAAAGTAAGACAGCCGTGGCTGCTGTCACATCGGGTATACCCCTAAGGTTCTGTGTTTGGTCCAAATACCGGAATGCTGAAAATGCTGGTGCGCGGACGGGAGTAATGTGACTCTGCCGTATCATTACAGGGTGCGAAATTAACGGACCTAGAATTTCCTACTTAGTTCCTGGTTAATCTGGAGCGCGGTCACAAATATGCAATCACTAACATAATACAGCTGATCCCAGATCTGCGTTCAGATTTCTAAGAAATCCTAGTTTAAAGTCCTTGTCGCATGGTTAATGGACTCTTAGTATGTTGCCATCTGTTAGCGGTCTTATGACCTGCCGACCAACGCGGGCCGGCCTCCTTGCGCATCCCCGTCCGCGCGCTGCGGTGCACCTCTCAATTCGGATCCCGTTTCGTAAATCCTCACCCGCGCCCGCCTCTCTCTCCTTGTAGCAGGCGGACAGGACAACTTTCTAATCTTTCGCCATTCTGCTTAGAATATGCCTTGTCTGAGTTCCTATGTTATAGACGTATATCCGAGAGGTGCCTATCTATAGGGTCGTGATACATTAAATATGCCTGCCCAGTGTGAGATCTGGGCTCACCTGCTACGGATAACCGTTTCCTTGCTCAGTCCTTTTCCGTGCAGCTTCCTTTATTATCCAGTCATTTTTCCACTCAATTTGCGTGCCTGTCTCGTCCGCTCCGGCAGTCTCTGCTTGAAGTTTCCTTCTTTTGAACTTCAGGGATAAGAAATAAAGAACAAATTTAACTACATCAATAAATATATCATATTAATGTGTTGAACGGAGATGCGTCTCCATCCTTCGAACTCTTGTTCGCTGTAGTTCTCCCTGAAGATTCCGTACGAGTGATTGGGATTAAAAATAAATTGAGGTTTTGTTTATTCCTTTTTTCAATGGTGCAAAAGTTAACTTTCCTTCTTCGGAGTCCGGATGTCACACATTTCGTACTTTCTTTCGTTGCTTCTGCTCCTTGTTATCTGTCGGAACTCCCAGAATGCAGGAGTCAGAAAAAAAATTCTTTTTTTCAGGCTAATATTCAGCGAAAATTAGTAACGTGTAGATAAGTCATTCATAGCATCCATGAATCTTTAAAAATAAGCACATGCGTATGTGTTAATGATCTAATAAAACTTCAAGACTGCTGACTCACTGATTTGCCGCGAACTTCCCTGTTTTTGAGGGTAGGGAGTCTCGTTGAAAAAACACGGTGTTCAGAGTAATTTCTACCATGGTTTAGTTGTGGTGTCTCAGCATCGACACAGTGACTGGCGTACGAGAATAGGGACACAGCATCTCCACGATCTGCCCACGGTTATGGACGTCACTTTCCTCTGTGATTGTACCGAGAAAACTGGTGACAGGGGTAGACCATGGACTTTTGAAAACACGGGGAGTCCAACGAACTCCCTACCGCTCACAAAAGAGGAAGACCAGAATGAGGGTAGTCGCAGCAGATGAGGCGAGTCTAAAAGAGTCCGCAGCCGAATGAGGAGTCCGAAGAGAGAGAGAGTCCGGCAGCAGAATGAAGGAAGTCGCGCAGCCGAATGAGGGAGTCAGCAGGCAGAATGAGGAAGTCCGCAGCAGATGAGGGAGTCCCGCAGCAGAATGAGGAGTCCGCAGCAGAATTGAGGAGTCCGCAGTCGTGAGGTTCAAAATTACAAGATATTAAAAATGACGCATGTGCCTTATTTTTAAGATTCATGCGTTGCATGTCTGCCAAATTTTCTTTGGACATGTATTCAGCGTGAAACAATACACTCAATTCCGCGAGGCCCGTGCTCGCGGAACTGATATAGTTAGATGGCAGAAGTGTCAGGGAGTCACACGGACTCTGCAATATATCAAATCTGGGGAGTCTGGCAGTAAATCAGGGATTGAGTACTTGACTCCGGCCTCC
>NW_014577801.1:37948-46427 GCF_000485595.1 Priapulus caudatus
CATTACCTTTATACAGGCAGTTCATAGTTAGTAAGACACATGTTGACATAAGGACTATAGACCCTTTCTGGAGGCCAAATTAAGAACTTTTTTCTGCGATTTCTATAGAATCACCAAACTATTAACAGTTACATCTAATAATTTTATATACACCAATTGCACAGCAGATTAATTATTCCGTATTACATATACAACAATTTCTTACTCTAAGTCAAAGATCTTTGGGCCAAAAAATATAGGGACTATAAGTACTTTTCTTAAAGATTTCACCAAAAAATAACTACTAATAAGGGCCCTTTTTTCATTTTGGCAAAAATAAGTACTTTATAGACTTTGGAAGACCCAGCCTACGAGCCCTGTTATAGCCAAACGGCGTATTTTAGTTTGCTCCAATATCACTGCTGCGTCTTACTAAGAAATGTTCTAATTGAAATCCGCAGTCAAGAAAATCAGTTGACTGACATTGTTTACAGTTCGAAAACCGCATACGGCCGAAACGGATAGTTGTGATACAGATTATATTGCCACCGGACATTTTTCG
The DNA here is from genome assembly GCF_000485595.1 of Priapulus caudatus. Taxonomy (NCBI): domain Eukaryota; kingdom Metazoa; phylum Priapulida; class Priapulimorpha; order Priapulimorphida; family Priapulidae; genus Priapulus; species Priapulus caudatus. The sequence goes on from NW_014577801.1 coordinate 38,490, forward strand.
CACGCGATGCCTTCGGCGCGTACGCAATTCGCTGATGCGAGATAGTAACGAGTACCGTAGAACTTTATACGTTAACGGAGAGTAGCTCTGATTCGTAATTGAACGTGGATCCACGTACGAATCACAGAGACGCTCGTGATAATGAGGTAGGCTGTTTGGGGCGCGCCAATACGCGTATTTACCTATAATTGCGTTCAACGAATACACCTGTGATTGGAATTGAGAAATGAGGTACCCGTTTCAATTAGCCACCCACGGTTAATTTACTTTGTGCCTCAATACCAAGGATACACCACTCCCAGAGTAATGACATTACTACTAGCATCACTTAGTCGTATAATAAGCTATCCCGGGAACAAACCAATTCATTCATGCTCCACACCCGTTAGCAACATTGACGTCACCTAACCGATATTCGAGGCTATTTGCTGCCCAACCATTAGCGTTTGGTGCCAGCGATTACTGAGATTTACGGATTCTCAATTAGACATTCTTAGTAATTAGCAGTGATATTGCGACAAACTAATACAGCGGCTTTGGCATATAAGGATAATGTACTTATTAACTACAGAATGGTGCCAGTTAATGTAGCATCATCAACTTTTTGCATTAATAAATGGGCCTATTATTCCTTTAAGACATTACGGCAAGTTAGACACACATTTCTTAAGGACATCTCCATTTCAGAGAATAACCATGCAGGTCAGTCACATGCGAACATGTCTCTGCGTGACAGAGCGATACATACGCAACATGGAATTCATAGGCATGGCAGAGAGGCGAATACGTCATTGTAAATACGGCCATTTATTGCCGTCGATATCATCAAACATTCAGGAGCACATTGGCAATGAGTAGAGGGTAACCATCGGTGCCCTGGTAAAACTCAACCACCGTGTAAAGACCAGCAGCACGCCACGGGGAGGCAGCAGCCATGACATTTGCTGCAGTGCTGTGGTGAATCTCGAGCCCTGCTCACTAATAAAACCTCGATCCACGACCGACAACGGTCAACTCACGCTGTCTTCCCTTTACTATCAGCAGTGAAGGGTACAGAGTGAATATAACCGCTGATAGCAAACTAAATGACGTCAGCCCTGGAAAGAGGTAGTACACAAACAACCATGATAGAGTGTGGCATGGCCACTAGCTTGGCTGCAAGATAGGTAAAAATAGCCCCGCCGCCCCGCGAACCCTGCCTTCACCATAGCCCCCCCCTACCCCACCTCATGCGAACCCTCTGCCTTCACCTAGCCCCACGCCCACACCTTACCCTCGTTTTCTTGCTCTTTTGCGATGATGCGATTGATTTCTGCAGCTCCTTATCTTGACCAGCACACTTCTCCTTGACACTCAGGAATTCTGCAATTACAATAATAGCCCAACCGCACATCAATATACATGAGCGTCATAATTCGCGGGGTATGACAATCACAGAGACTCTACCGCGGTTATAAAACCTCACACCTACTGACTAGGGCTTCCATCGATGCCTATGAACAAATGTGACCCGCTCCAGCATAATTACGACTAAGTGCAAGTCATTATTTTTGAGTAAGAGCCGCAACATGTCATATGGCTTTGGAAAATGGCCTACCTGGACAAAATGAGGATTTTTTTTACAAAAATAAGTTTCCTAAGATGCATCTGGTTATATAGTTCAGTATCCTCTAGTTATTATGGATCATTTTTTAATCAAAAAAAATAAATATTTTGACAGGCCCACTGAGCCGCTCATCCGCGACTGGGCCCTTACCCAGAACGCTTTATCTCGACAAGCTGCATATTCCGGAATAAGTCAGGTTTCGATGCTTCAAATTTGCTGTAGATCGGTCCAATTCTTTAGTATAGTTCGTGGGCCCGAATATTATATATTCATTTTAAGGTAATTAAATGATCTCCCCATTCAGATTATGCACCATAAACTCCAATTTACCCTAGAATTTCCTACTTAGCTCCTGGTTAATCCTGGAGCGGGTCACAATATGCATCACTAAATAACTCTACACCAGATGAAGAATTGCAGAAAATTAGATAAAGCATCATTTGGGTTAATATCTGACAATTTACTTATATTAACTACACAAGGTGCCAGTTACTGTAGCATTCGTCAACTTTGCATAATCAATGGGCCTATTATTCTTTAAAAAAAATGTATTACAACAAAGGCAACATTCTCCTTCCCCTGAACAATAATAATAAACTAAAAATAACTTGACCCCTGAAAGAGTAATGTTAATTTAGTGGTTCCCCTGGCCAAAAAGGTCTGTGAGGTCGTAAATGTTCGTGTGTGGTCTTGTGCGCGTTTTGAGGTCCTAGCAAAGCGAGCACCGCAGGTCCGGTGGCATATGCCCCCCAGAAATTTGTTAAAAAAATGGTGTAATTTGGTGCATATTAAGCTATTCTGAACACATTCGATGAGATTTTCGTCAGCGAGGCGGTGTTTTGGACAAATTTCTGTGCGGCACCTGAGAATTTGGGCGAGGCGGGCCGCCTCGCTCGTGTCAGTGCAGGGGAAACACTGCTGTCTGTACTGTCTATGTCTATACTGTACGTCGACGCAGTCATACTTGACTATTATGCGATGGGCTATAGCTAGCCATGGGGTGTGACCTAGCTTGGGGTAAAGCCAAGTAGTTAGCCTTTTAGCCGAATGGCACTGAGGGTGGTCACAGCCCGAATTTTTTGCTCCCTCAGTGGTTCTTATTATTAGCAGTCTTTTTATTTATTGTTATTATTTATTTAGTGGTTCTTGTTAATTAATTAACTGACGATGTATATATGTTTATTAATCGTAACGGATGTTTGTTATTTCAGGAGGTTGAGGAGCTCCTTCACGAGAACGCGTCTCTGTCGCTGAAGCTGCAGAGTCAAGAGGATGAGTTTAGGCTTCAGAACAACACGCTGCTGCAGGAGCTAGCCCGGGTACGTGTCGCGGTAACGGCTAGCGGTGACGGCTAGCGGTGATGGCTACCGATCATGGGTAGCGGTGATGGCTAGCGGTGACGGCTAGCGGTGACGGCTAGCGGTGACGGCTAGCGGTGACAGCTAGCGGTGACGGCTAGCCCGGGTACATGTCGCGGTGACGGCTAGCGGTGACGGCTAGCGGTGACGGCTAGCTGTGACAGCTAGCGGTGACGGCTAGCCCGGGTACGTGTCGTGGTGATGGCTAGCGGTGGTGGCTAGCGGTGATGGCTAGTGGTGACGGCTAGCGGTGACGGCTAGCGGTGACGGCTAGCGGTGACGGCTAGCCCGGGTACGTGTCGCGGTGATGGCTAGCGATGATGGCTAGCGGTGACGGCTAGTGTCGTCTACACACTGTTCAGCGGCTAGCTTAGTTGAGTCTAACAAGTTAGTTATCTATGTTAGTTAGCTAAGTTGAGTCTAGTTTAGTTAGGTGAACAAAATGGTCCTTCGAGCCGGAGGATGAGTGTCCGGATTGAGTGTTCGGAGTGAGGGTCCGGATTGTGAGTGTTCGGATAGAGTGAGTGTTCGGATCTACGGATTCTTCGGATTCTTTAGACGGATTCTGATCTCTAGACCAGCAGCCGCACTAGAGAGCGGACGGTTGGAGAGAGAGACTGAGAGAGAGGGAGAGAGAGTACATGCGCGAACGCACACGCGGTGAAACATGTGCGAACAAGCAAAAACAACCGGCCCTCAACACGGCCGTGCGCACAGCCACGTACCATACGGAACACGCTTCACCAGGTGTAGAAATTAACTTTTGAACAAGGGAGTCCAACGGGTTCCCTGCCCTCAAAAAGAGGGAGTCCGCAGAAAAATGAGGGAGTCTGCAGTCAAGATATTAACAATAACGTGTGTGCTTATTTTGAAGATTCATGCGGTTGCACGTCTGCCAAATTTTCTTTGGACATTTGCTGAAAAAATACAGTAATTCCGCGAGGCCGTGATCTGGAATGAACTAGTTAGTATAGCAGAATTTTCAGGGAGTCACACGGACTCCTGCATATGTCAAATCAGGGAGTTCGACAGTAAATCAGGGAGTAATTGACTCCGGACTCCGGATAATTTCGCACCCTGCTTCGCACACGCACCGCTCCTCAAACACCCCACAAAGTCCTGCTATGTTAAAATGCAGTCATCTAGGTCTGGAAACCCCCAGAAAATAGGTTCTGGCTCTAGAAAGTCCAGGAAAATAGGACATTATCAGGAGTATAATATAGACATCTAGTGTATCTATATTATACATTCCGGATATTATTGTTTGGTCGTAGAAACTTCTTGAATTTGAGATCATGTCTGTCTCGTCTAAGAGGCAATAACAATTGCTTCATGCACGAATTTGTTTACTTATCGCTGATTGGATGGTACGAGGTTCAAAGGTTTGTCTAAAATCCTCCTGTCAATGAAAAGGAACCTTCTATGTCATGGATAACTCCCTGAAATTGGTTAATGTTTTGCCTAAAAGTGTACGAACCCTAATTGGGAGCTCGTCGCTTCAATCCTTCCTCATTACTTCAACACATCAATATATATGACAGCGCGATCGGGTAAATTAGCTGCCTTGTTCATAGCAGCAGGGGAGGCAGAGGTGCTGATATGTACTCCTTAATTATGATTGATGGTAAAGTTCTATGTCAGCAGACGACATCTCTTCAGCATCAGCGTCGCCATGGCGATTCTAAAATGCACGTCTCTTCACGTTTCCCACAGCTGGTTGAGCAGAACGAGGCGTTAGAACAAAGAGTCGTCGACGATGTGTCGCCGGCGCGCCCGAAAGACGAGCCAGGGGGCGCCACCGCGGAGCTTCAGTCCGAGGTGTGGCGCCTGCAGGCGGAAAACCAAGCGTTACGCAAGAATCTCACAGGTAGGGGGCGCTGTCGGATGTCACGTCTCGTAAACGATGATTCGTGATTGGTTGTTCCCTGTGGCATAATGTGGCGTTATATGACCATGTGTTGTTGTTGTTTTTTTGTTGCAGAGGTTGAAGCCAAGAGTGAACAAGATATGGCAGAACTCAAAGAGAAAATCAAGTACGTGAATATAGTGGTCGAATTTTGAACTAGTTAGCACAAGGACTTGTTCAGTTGTACATTGTTTCACATTGCTATGTGCATACATTGTTTCACATGACTGCATACATACATTCTTTCACACGACCAGCTGCGTGGGTGCACTGTTCTACATGACAGCGTGGGTTCCGTTGTTTCACACGACTGCGCGCATACATTAGAGGGTACTGGGTGATGTGAACACTATGCTGGATGGGCGCAGCCGCAGCAGGGACGACACGCCTGTGTGCGTAAGCGTGTGTACATGTGTGTACATTGTTTACAGGGTGCTGGGTGATGTGAACGCTATGCTGGAGGGGCGGTGCACGCGCGCGCGCAGCCGCAGCAGGGACGACACGCCTGTGTGCGTACGCGCGTGTGTACATGTGTGTACATTGTTTACAGGGTGCTGGGTGATGTGAATACTATGCTGGAGGGGCGGTGCACGCGCGCACGCAGCCGCAGCAGGGACGACACGCCTGTGTGCGTACGCGCGTGTGTACATGTGTGTACATTGTTTACAGGGTACTGGGTGATGTGAACACTATGCTGGAGGGGCGGTGCACGCGCGCACGCAGCCGCAGCAGGGACGACACGCCTGTGTGCGTACGCGCGTGTGTACATGTGTGTACGTTGTTGCAGGGTACTGGGTGATGTGAATACTATGCTGGAGGGGGCGGTGCACGCGCGCACGCAGCCGCAGCAGGGACGACACGCCTGTGTGCGTACGCGCGTGTGTACATGAGTGTACATTGTTGCAGGGTACTGGTGATGTGAATACTATGCTGGAGGGCGGTGCGCGCGCGCACGCAGCCGCAGCAGGGACGACGACGACGACGACGCAGCCGACGCCGTCCCGCACGTCCTCACAGAGGGCGCCACCGACGTGGAGGAAGCGTGAGCGATGGGCAGATGTGTGAGTGGGGGGGCAGTCAATGATGTGACGTCACTCAGCGGCTGTGAATTCATCCCTGTGCTGACATTCTGTCATGTCTAGTAGTATGTTTCATTAAATAGTAGTTATAGTAGTATAGTTAAAAGTAGTAGTATAGTAGATATAGTAAATGTGTAGTAAAATAGTTAGTATGTTTCGTATCCTAAACATTTTTACAGAGACTTTAGAAGTCCGTACACATGCGTTCGCACAGTCCTTGAAAGTCCTTGAATTTGAGGGGAGTCCTTGAAAAGTACTTGAATTTAGTAAATGTTGATTTTGTGCTTGAAAAGTGCTTGAATTTCATGAAAATGTCCTTGTAATTTCAATGAAAATGTCTTGAATTTTTAGAAAGAATCCTTGCCTGTAATAAAAAAAAATATTTGTACCATCAATAATGTGCAAACCTCAATAAAAATTGTCGTTAATGAGCCTAAAAAAGTATAGAACACGATAGACAGTTAAATGATGATCACAATTACAGTAAGTCATGTAAAATCAGTCAGTAAATCCAGGTATGTTGTAGAAGTGAAAGTGTAGAAGGGTTATTAATGTGATCCAGGTAAGTTTTAGAGGTGACATGCAGTGATTAAGAATGGCGGTTATTAAATTAATCCAGGTATGTTTGTCCTGTGTATGAATTCCGATAAAATGTCTGATAAAATGTCCATGAATTTCCGATAAAATGTCCTTGAAAAGTCCTTGAAAAGTCTGGAGAAAAATTTCAGTCCTGTATGAACCATGGTACAGAATCTCTCTAGTCTTCTTCTGGAGGAAGAGTAGCGGTTTTTGTGTTGATTTGGAAGCCCTGAATGAGAGCGTGCGTGTTTGTTATCGTGCGCTGTACCGCGGCCCCTCTCCTGTTCTCAGATGCCAACACTAGTCTCATGGATCTTGTCAGCCAGTCCGAGGAGAAGGTGGAACGACTCGAGATGCAACTCAGGGATGTCAGCGGTGAGTAAGGTTAACGATGCTGGGGCATTAGGAAAAGAGGGGAGGAGAGGGTAAGAGAGACTAAAAGAAAGCACGAGAGAGAGAAGGGGGGGGGGGGGAGAAGGAAAGAGTCTGCGAAAAGGGGAGACGAGGTTGTGGGGAGCGGTTGGAGAACTAACACACTCGTACGCGACATCGTTTGTGCAGTGGTCGTAGCAAAGAATACAGTAACGACGACGGTTAAGCAACGACTGCTACTACATCAAATTTAGGCTTTTGCTCGTGTACACAGATGTAATCTAGCCGCACCGCACTGTGGAGGCTTTCAGAGTTCGTCACGGTCGAGGGAATGCACTCAGGAGATGACGAATGGGAATCGTTTCCTCTTGTTTTCAGCCCTCAGCTTGCAATTCGATACGGCGAAGGAAGAAAACCGAATTCTGCAGGAAAGCATGCAAGCGTCGGAGGTGAGTTGTGCGTGAGTGTATGTGATGTCGGTCGGATTTTACGTATTTTAGCATGCGCCCCTGCCGCCGACCTCTGACCCCTGCCGTCCCCTGATCCCTGTCGACCCCCGGCCCTGCTGACCCCTGACCCCTCTAGACCCCTGATCCCTGTCAACCCCCGCCCTTGCTGATCCCTGATCCCTGACCCCTGCAGACCCATGACTCCTGCCGACCCCTGACCTCTGCTGACCCCTGCCGACCCCTGATCCTTGACCCCCTGCTGACCCCTGACATACGGATGAAATGTGTTCCTTCTCTCTCGTTTTTTTTTTATAATTTTTTTATTTCCAGGTATGTTACAAACATGTTACGGCCATTACAATACATACTTGTACATATTATATTTAACTTACATACAATTTGATATGTAGTTATACTTTGGTACACAATGACTTTATACTTAACTACTTCTCACTCGCTTGCTCGTTGTAGAGGCTAAGCAGGGAGCAGGTGTCGTCGCTGGAGGAGGAGGTCGGAAGGATGCAGGAGAAGCTGAGGAAGAAGCAGGAGAGCTTCGTGAAGCTGCAGGAGGAGAAGGAGCAGCTCTACA
>NW_014577801.1:47662-49662 GCF_000485595.1 Priapulus caudatus
GGAAGAAGCAGGAGAGCTTCGTGAAGCTGCAGGAGGAGAAGGAGCAGCTCTACACCGAGTCAAAGTATGGCGAGTGCGCGCGGCGCCATCCACGCGCGCGGCGCCATCCACGCGCGCGGCGCCATCCACGCGCGCGGCGCCCGCTACGAACGAGTGTCGCAAATCACTCTTAATTTCGCGGCCCATCGTCACGTGTTCGCGTGAATTGATTGATGATTGAAGAATCGTCAATAAATTATGATGATTGATTATTGCGTTTAAAATATTGGTGTAATTATAATGTTTTCTATTTAGTTAATCCCTCGTAGTTTCCAGTTACAAACAATTGGAAATGACTGATAAAATGGGTTTGGAACAATCAACAAAGCCTTTTTCATATGAATAATTCTCATTTCATTTCAAAATAATTGTATTTTACGAGGTGCAAGGCAACGACTCTAAGTGTGTGTGGTAACAATGTAAACCTCTATCGTGAACTCTTTCCAAATTTCCAACTCGATAATTCGGCTCGAAATGCTTAATGAGCAATGCTGGACATACTTGATTAATCAGAATACTAATTAAAATACGACTAACGAGTAGGCAGCACCCTCTTCGTGACGCATTGCGCTGCATCTCGCACTGTCTCGTCTTTTTTCGCCTCTTCATCGGTTTCATCCACGCTGCTCTCATCCTTGCGTGGCCACTCAAATTCCTGAACAAATTAATTCCCTGAGCGCGTGCAAGCATCACTCGTCTGCTGTCTGTGTGCTGGCTGCTGCGGCGCTCTAGTGCAAAGCTCTTGCCGTCTCACTTTCACTCTCTCTCTCTCCCTCTCCCTTTCCCTCTCTCTCTCTCACTCTCACTCTCTCCCTCTCCCTCTCCTTCTCTCCCTTCCTCTCCATCTCCATCAACCTCTCCCTCTCTCCCTCTCCCTCTCCCTCTCTCGCTCTCCCTCTCCCTCTCTCCCTCTCACTCTCACTCTCTCCCTCTCCCTCTCCTTCTCTTTCTTCCTCTCCATCTCCATCAACCTCTCCATATCCCTCTCCCCATCCTTTCATCATCATGTACCTCGCTCTTGCTCCCAATCCCCCTTATCTTTTCCTGTCTTTCCTTCCTCTTTGTAAATCTCTCTTTCCCCCTCTCTCTCGCTCTCTCTCTCTCTCTCCCCCTTGCATTCCCACTTGGAATGCGTCGATCTCCTTTTCATGTTTAATTAGAAACGTTTGTGTGCAGCGTTTTTGATGGGGGTATACACGTTACACAGTCGACAGTTCAATTAAGTTTTTGTGCACGGGCAATTTAATAACAGGCAGAGACTGGCAAGCAGTCGACTGCCACTCTGCTTCCGTGTACTCATGTTATGTGCTCTGTTGCCTAGGCAACAGCAGGAGGAGTTGCAGACGACGAGGGAGAAGGAGACGAGCAGCCTACGGCAGCAAAATGATCGTCTGCATTCTAAAATAAATGAGCTCCACCAGGTGACGCTAGCGTTTATATATTCGTCTGGCACGCATTACAGTAGTGGCTGATTATTCATTTTGCGTCGAAGCTAATCTTATGTTTGCAGGAAGTGAATTCTGATGAATGTAACAATGTGTATTTGATTGTGTGGTCTCTAAAGCAATTTCCACCTGGCTAATTATTGTGTTTAATATGCAGGGATATTATATATGTTATTTATAAAAATACAATCTCTCTGTATACATACATACATGCTTGCACGCACGCACGTGAAGGTGCGTTTGCGTGTGCGTGTGAATCTGCGTGTGTGTGTGTGTGTGTGTGCATGCATGCGTGCATGCAGATATACACATACACAAATACAGTATGCAGTACATCGTAACTTAACAGAAAATTCGACTTGAGGAAAACCCTTAAGGATAGAACCCTTTCATAACCTGGTTAGTATCTGTATAACTTCCCCACTTTCATCCTCTCCTAAATTCCTGGGTGCATACTACTATCAGCACCATTATTCGGCGCTAGTGATGTCACGATCATCGATTATACTCGATCAT
>NW_014577801.1:50434-53691 GCF_000485595.1 Priapulus caudatus
TATTGTGCCGTTGTGCACAACTGTAGTACGCAGATGTACCACACACAGTTGTACCACACACATGTACCACCAGTATTATTAATCAATGTTTGTAGAATGAGTGTAGGTGTTCGATGTCGTGATTGTAATTTAGATGAGTAGAGAACAGCAGCATCACAAAAAAAGAATACAAATAAAAAAATAAAAATAAACAATAATAAGAAATAAGAGAAACTAACAAAGTCGACTACCGTATAAATGAAGTCTAGAAGTCTGATCATTATTGTGTCGCTTCATTGCAGATATAAATAATATTATTTATTTTATTGCAGATGAACAGCAATCTACAGGAGACCTGCCAGGCACTGGAAGAGCAGAAGCAGCGGTTGCAGGGAGACCTCGCAGCAGTCGAGTCCAGGCTGACCGACAGCCAATCAGAAGTTGGCAAGTTGAAGGTGCAGACTGAGGTGTGCATGAAGGTTATGATCAGGGCCGGACTAAGCGTGTGGGGGGCCCGGGGCACGTGCCCCTGTTGCCCCGCCCTTAATCCGCTAGTGGTTATGATCAAACGCTAACGTCTGTCGCAGCACACGTAAATATAGACATAGATGTTTGAGACACAGCCAGTGCGACCGTTGGCTGTATCTACACGCAAAGTGATTTACCGCAATGAGGATGAGTGGGAGAAGCTTCACTTGACTTAACGAAAGGAAATTGAGTTAGCGGGAATCAAATCGGGGAAAAAATCATTTGATTTATTTTATAGTTTATTATATTTATTTGAAATTTATTAGACCAGTATTATCAATATAACCCATCATTGTTTCCGTGTGTGAATCAACTGCTGCCTTCGATTTGTTAACACGGCAGGTCTCAAAATTATCTCTAGATGAAAACCCTTTAGGGTGCGAAATTAACGGGAGTCCGCAGTCAAATACTCCCTGATTTGACATATGCAGGAGTCCGTGTGACTCCCTGAAAATTCTGCCATACTAACTAGTTCGTTCCAGAGCATGGCCTCGCGGAATTACCGTATTTTTTCAGCAAATGTCCAAAGAAAATTTGGCAGACGTGCAACCGCATGAATCTTCAAACTAAGAACATGTTATTGTTATTGTTATCTTTAATTTTGAACTTTAGACTATGGACTCCTTCATTTTGTTGCGGACTCCGTCTTTTTGAGGGTGGTCAAAAGTTAATTTCTACCCCTGCCCTTTGTGTAAAAAAATTCTAAAATTCAGGAACACACCTAGTGTAATCCACGTAGTTATAGAACATCATCAGGTGGAAGTTTGTTCAAGGTCGTATCAAGGGTGTGTGGGTGAGTGTGGTGCTAACACTGAGGTGTGGGTGGGTGGTGCTAACACATTGAGGTGTGGGTGGGTGGTGCTAACACATTGAGGTGTGGGTGGGTGGTTGCTAACACTGAGGTGTGGGTGGGTGAGTACTAACACATTGGGAGGTGTGGGTGGGTGTTTGCTAAACATTGAGCGGTGTGGGTGGTGGTGGGGCTACACATTGAGGTGTGGGCTGGGTGGTGCTAACTACATTGAGGTGGTGGGTGGGTGGTGCTAAACACTGAGTAGTGTGGTTGCGTGTGCTAACACATTGAGGTGTGGGTGGGTGGTGCTACACATTGAGGTGTGGGGTGGGGTGTTGCTAATCACATTGAGGTGTGGGTTGGGTGGTGCTAACACATTGAGGTGTCGGGTGGGTGGTGCTAACACATTGAGGGTGTTGGTGGTGTACTAACACATTGAGGTGTGGGTGGGTGGCTACTAACATCACTGCGGTGTGGGTGGTGTGTGCTAACACATTGAGGGCGTGGGTGGTCGTGTGCTAACACTGAGCGTGTGGGTGGGTGGTGCTAACACTGAGTGTGTGGGTGGGTGTGCTAACGACACTGAGGTGTGGGCTGGTGGTGCCTAACACATGTGATGTGTGGGTGGTGGTTGGCTAACACATTGAGGTGTGGGTGGGTGGTTTGCTAACACTGGGTGTGGGTGGTGGTTGCTAACACATTGAGGCTGTTGCGGTGGTGGTCTAACACATTGAGGTGTTGGGGGTGTGGCTAACACATTGCGGTGTGGGTGGGTGGTTGCTATACACATTGATGTGTGGGTGGGTGCGTTGCTAACACATTGAAGGTTGTGGGTGGTGTCTGCTAACACTGAGGTGTGGGTGGTAGGCTTGCTAACACATTGGAGTGTGTGGTGCGTGTGACTCAACACATTGAGGCTGTGGGTGGTGTACTAACCATTGAGGTGTGGGTGGTGGCTGCTAACGACATTGATGGTGTGGGGTGGGTGTGCTAAACACATTGAGGTGTGGCGTGGGTGGTGTAACACATGAGGTGTGGGGTGGTGGCTGCTGAACACATTGAGAGTGTGGGTGCGTGTGCTAACACATGAGGTGTGCGGTGGGTGGGTGCTAACACACTGCAGGTGTGGGTGAGTGTGCTCACACCTTGGCAATGTGTGGGTTTTTTTTTTTTTTTGGGGGTTTGGGTGCTAAACACCTTGAGGTGTGGGTGGGTGGTGCTAACACATCTGAGGTGCTGGGTCTGGGTGGTGCCTAACACCATTGAGGTGGGGTGGGTGGTGGCTAACACATTGTAGGGGTGGGGTGGGTGGTGCTAACACCATTGAGGGTGGTTGGTGTACTAACACATCGAGCGTGTGGGGTGGTGGTGCTACACACATTGAGGTGTGGGCTGGTGTTGCTAACACATTGAGGTGATGGTTGGGTGTGCTTAACATCACTGAGTGTGGGTGGGGCGAGTAAGGCGTGGGGTTCATACTCGTGTGGCATGATGGGCGAGTGTGACGTGGAGGCATGGTTGCAGGAGCTGACGCGGGGAGAAGGCATCTTTAGAGGAGAAGCTGCAGACGTGAGGAGGAGAGACGACGGCTTCTCATACAAGCATTTGCCGAACCTGACAAGGTGAGGCGCCGGCGCGTTGCTGGGCGATTTATCCGCTAGTCGTGCCTGGGCGGGAAGATACTGATTCTATCGACGCAGTTCGGCGCCTGGTGGAGAATCGAATATCAAGTTTATCGCCAGTTCGGCCTGGTGGCGAAAGAATATGTATATATATATATATATATATATATAATCTATACATATAGAGAGAGAGAGAAGACGAGAGAAGAAGAGAGACGAGACAGTTTATTGGCGCGCTGTCCGTGATGTGAGAATAGAGGAGCAGGGTCTCGTCAGCGGGTCTCTCCAAAGTCTTCATAAGTACTTATTTGCCAAAAATAAAATAACAGCCTTAT
>NW_014577801.1:54228-55298 GCF_000485595.1 Priapulus caudatus
CCAGTATCTGTATAAGCAGGGATATAAACATACCTTCTCATATAGTAGTAACATACTACCAGTATCTGCCCTGCTTATAGAGAAGGTATGTCTATATATATAGTAGTAACATACTACCAGTATCTGCCCTGCTTATAGAGAAGGTATGTTTATATATATAGTAGTAACATACTACCAGTATCTGCCCTGCTTATAGAGAAGGTATGTCTATATATATAGTAGTAACATACTACCAGTATCTGCCTTGTTTATAGAGAAGGTATGTTTATATATATAGTAGTGACATACTACCAGTATCTGCCTTGCTTATAGAGAAAGGTAGTCTCATATATATAGTAATAACTACACTACCATATTCTGCCCTGGCTTATAGATCAGGGTATCACGCTTATATATTATATAGAGTGAGAGATACTACCAGTATCTGCGCCTGCTTATAGAGAACGAGGTTATGTCTATCATAAGTAGTATAACATCGTAACCCGAAGTATCTGCCCTGCTTATCAGAAAGAGTATGTACTAACTATGAATTGTAGTCAACATACTACCAAGTATCTCTGTCCTGCTCTAATAGAGAAGGTAGTCTAAAGCTCAGAAGTCATACTGCCTCTGCTTCAGAGAGAAGGTATGTCTATAGTATCTGCCCTTTGTTATAGATAAGGTATGTTCTAAGTATAACGCTGCCTTCGCTTATAGAAGAAGTATGTCTAAGCGTAGCTGCGTTGCCTTTATAGGAGAATGTATATCTAAGTATCATGCCTTGCTTTAGTAGAGAAGGTATGTCTAAGTATCTGCCTTGCTTATAGATAAAGTATGTCTAAGTATCTGCCTTGCTTATAGAGAAGGTATGTCTAAGTATCTGCCCTGCTTATAGAAAAGGTATGCCTAAGTATCTGCCTTGCTTATAGAAAAGGTATGTCTAAGTATCTGCCTTGCTTATAGAGAAGGTATGTCTAAGTATCTGCCTTGCTTAAAGAGAAGGTATGTCTAAGTATCTGCCTTGCTTATAGAGAAGGTATGTCTAAGTATCTGTATTGCTTATAGAGAAGGTATGTCTAAGTATCTGCCTT
>NW_014577801.1:57612-60482 GCF_000485595.1 Priapulus caudatus
CTCTCTCTCACCCTCTCTCTCTCTCTCCCTCCCTCCCTCCCTCCCTCTCTCACCTGGAGACGAGCAGCGGGGGCATGGTGGAGGACCTGATGGAGAAGACGGCCATCATAGAACACTACATCATGAACGGTCGCATAGGTGAGCACGCGCGTAACATAGAGCTCTCTCTCACCCTCTCTCTCTCTCTCCCTCCCCTCCCTCCCTCCCTCTGCTCACCTGGAGAACGAGCAGCAGCGGGCATGGTGGAAGGACGCTGATGGAGAAGACGGCCATCATAGAACACTACATCATGAACGTCGCATAGTGAGCACGCGCGTAACATAGAGCTCTCTCTCTCTCTCTCTCTCTCTCTCTCTCTCTTCTCTCTTCTGCTCTCTCTCTCTCTCTCTCTCTCTCTCTCTCTCTCTCTCTCTCTCTCTTCATCTCTCTTCTCTCTCTCTCTCTTCTCTCTCTGCCTGCTCTCTCTTTCTCGTCTCCCTCCGGCTCTCTCTCCCTCTGCCCCCGCTCTCTCTCTCTCTCTCTGCCTCTGCTCTCTCTCTCTCTGCTCTCCCCCCCCTTCTCTCTCTCTCTCTCTCCTCTCTGCTATGCTGACACTTCACACTTCACACACAGTTGCACACACTCTCTCTCCTTTCTCTCTCTCATCATCGCCCTCTCTCTCTCTCCGCTCTCCCTCTCCGCCTGCTCCCTCTCCGCTCTCCTCTCCTCCTCTCCCTCTCCCTCTCTCTCTGCTCTCTCCCTCGCTCTCTCTCTTCCCCGCTCATCTCTCTCTCTCTCCTCTCTCTATATGCTGAACCACCTTACACTACACATCACATCCACACACTCTCTCTCTTCCTCTCTCTCCCCTGCTCCCTCTCCCTTCTCCCTCTTCCTCTCTCTCTCTCTACTCGCCTCGCTCTCTCTCTCTCTCCCTCTTCTCTCTCTCTCTCCTTCTCTCTATTGCTGGACACTTCAACACTTCACACCAGTTCACACACTCTCTCTCTTCTCTCTCGTCTCCTCCCTCCCCTCTCCCTCTCTCTCTCTCTCTCTCTCTCTCTCTCTCTCCCCCTCTCTCTCTCTCTCTCCTCTCTCTATTGCTGACACTTCACACTTCACACACAGTCACACACTCTCTCTCTTTCTCTTGCTGACCTTAGATCAGGTGCATCACTCGCCGTCACACGACAACAAGCTGCGTCTGAAGAACGTCGTCGACTTTGTGAAGAACAAGACGGACGACAGCACGAAGGAGCTGAACAAGAAGCTGCAGAAGATGCTAGAGGAGACGCTCACCAAGAACATCCACCTGCAGCAGGTACGCGCATGCGTCGGGGGTCGTTTCCCTCGTTATCTCACCTGTAATCACACCTGCAGCAGGTACGCGCGTGCGTCGGGGGTCGTTTACCTCGTTATCTCACCTGTAATGTCACCTGCAGCAGGTACGCGCGTGCGTCGGGGGTCGTTTACCTCGTTATCTCACCTGTATAGTTAGTTATCTCTCTCACCTGTTTCCCTGTGTACATGTACTTATTTACCTCATTATCTCACCTGCTTATTGCTAATTACCTCTCTCTCACCTGCCAGGATGTTGAGCATCTGTCGCAGAAGCTGATGGAGGCTAGTCAATCTTCGTCCGTAGTTTCCGTATCGTCGCCCGAACACCCGAGTGCGTCGACTCCGCAGTGAGGGGGGCGCCACCGATCGCACTACGTTACGCCGCGCAAGTGATCGACGTCATCATGAACGCAGTGTACGAATGATTGCATATATTTATTGTGTGTCGTCGTTTGACAAGGAGGGAGCTATGTGGCCATTTATTCTATTTATTCCTCTTTTGTATAAAATAATTAATACTAGGAAGTATAGATGATGCAAGCATCAATACCTACTCTTCCACCTCGGTATCGTATTCCTACCCTAACTTCACCCCTTCCTCTTGTTTGCCACCATTTCCTATGAATTTTTTTTTTTCAAATTATTTGTTTCTGTGTCACTCTCATATTGCATGTCGTTCATGGTAAGGTAGCTATGAATCTGAACTTGGCTACGTTCTGTCACGGTGCTATGGTCAATATACGTATGTACTCGTCTATGCATATACTTGTTTAGCATAGCTTGCGGTATGCGCAGCCAGATCTTGTGTAACAATGGTAATTGCCTCTACGAATGCCATCGTAATACTAAGCTATTGTTAAACAAGTAAAAAAATTACATGATAAACGCTTAATCCATTCCTAGACCATAGGAACTACGGTTACTCAGCTTATTATATTTACTGACACACTTGTCTAGTGGTGAATTTAAATATCTGCCAGACAGTGGGTTGTTTCGTGAATCGGGGAAAATTCACGAGCTCATGGCGAAATATCGCGATATATGAATACATTCATGAGCTAATAATACCTTATGTGTATTATGTACAATGTACAATGTATTATACGCTCAGCTGACGAAGTCTGATGCAGCTTGTAGAGTCGCATGATTGTCCGTGCGTCCGTGCGTCCGTCAATAGTTGGGCACAAATCTTAACCGCTCGACGTACGGTCTCGATATTCGGTACGTTGGGGGGGATCGCGAAAAGGACTCGGGATGTCGAATTTGGGGGTCAAGGGTCAAAGGTCGAGAAGTGTCGGAGGGAGAATATTTCCCCCTTAACTTAAGGTATAGGAGGAAATACGGAATTGCGGCACAAATCTCAACGGCTCGACCTTACCTCTTAATATTCGATGTATAGTGTGATGGGGAGGAAACCCATCACCAGTGCGAAATTGGAGGTCACAGGTCAAAGGGCAGTGGGGGAAAGGTCAGATATCAGACATTTTCTGAGGACATGGTCTAACGGACCGAGTGCAAAATTTGTCAGCGCTGACCTACCATATTTATCA
>NW_014577801.1:61755-81961 GCF_000485595.1 Priapulus caudatus
GCTGAGACGGTGGCTAGTCATGCAACTAATGCCCCCTGGTGGGGGTTTGGAGCTTGTTCGCATGGTCACAGGGACAATCCGTCAGAGCGGTCACCCTTGCACCAGGGCTAGGTCAACTCAGATTGGTGTGTAGCGTGAAGGAATTGTCACCCTTGTATCAGCACTAGATCAACTTAGATTGGTGGGTAGCGTGAAGGAAGGGTCATCCTTGCACCAGGGCTAGATCAACTCAGATTGGTGCATAGCGGTCAACTCAGATTGCTGCATAGCGGTCAACTCAGATTGGTGCATAGCGGTCAACTCAGATTGCTGCATAGCGTGAAGGAAGGAAAGTGACACGGGGAAAGAAGGCTGGTAATATAGACTACCGTCAACGTCAAAATTCCGTGAAACTTGTCAGTTGCCTTGACCTTTGGCAAGGTCGATGTTCATCGCGGAAATGCAGTCCATGTGATATTTTTGTGTTTTTATTAGTTTTAGAATGTGCGGTGTCGCATGCGCCTGCGATCGCCTGATGCTGTCGCGCTAGCGTGCTGGAGGTTCACCAGTTTCTGTTGTGCATTGATTTTGTAAATAACTATGAGTTTGGTTGTAGGCACAGCATAGAGTATGGGATTCATTATTTAAGGAGCTTCTCTCCTCTCTCTTCCTTCCTTCTCTCCTTATTTCTTGAGCATTTCATCGATCGACTGCTAAGCAGCGTATTCTCTGTAGTGGTCGTAGACTGGCGCTTACATGTGGTTTACACGCTACAGCACCGTTCTTAATAGCGGGATATGTAGCCGGCTTCCTACACGCCCCATCTAGCTTTACAATGCCACTGCTCTTATGATTAGAACAATTACGACTAGGTGAAATATCTGTACCACGGTCGCCATCGACTCATTCGCACTGTAATAATGAGTAATTATGAACTGGTTGTAGAAACAGCGTGCAATGTCTGGAAGAAGTGTTCTGATGTTTTTTTCCGGTTTGGAACCATATATATATATCGATAGATAGTTAGATAGATATAATGTGGCACGATTGGCTGATATTATGAGATATTACTGTCTAAAATAGTGTTATGTATATTTGCTTTGGGAGAGTAATAGGGTTTTACTAATGTTAACGAACTTAAATATATTATGCCATTGTAGTTTGCCGCGTCTGAAATGTAAATATTCGAATACGTTATTGTATTAATTATACTGCAGCGGTTACGTGATTTGAGAGTTTACAGTAATTAATAATATAGTGTAATTAATCAAGTAATTAAACATTATACAGCCATTACCTTGTGTAGCTAGGAACGTACTTCTAGCTTAGACATATAGATGTGCTCTCAGCGTATCCGGACAACTACCACCCCGGACAACTACCACCCTGGACAACTCCCATCCGGACAATTCCCCCCCGGACAACTCCCACCCTGGACAACTACCACCCTGGACAACTCCCATCCGGACAATTACCCCCCCTAGGACAACTCCCACCCGGACAATTACCACCCCGGACAACTCCCACCCGGACAACTACCCTCCTAGGGTTAGGGTTAGGGTTGTCCTAGGGGGATAGTTGTCCGGGGGTAGTAGTTCTAGAATCCCTCTCTCAGCCCTGCGACAGTAGGTTGGAATCTCTATTATTGCAGCACGTTGTTGACATGTGACATCTTGCTCGCTCACCTGTCTAAAACCTGAATGCGACCTAACGACGTGGGATGACCGTTGTCAATAAATCTGGATTTTGGCGGAGAATCGTCGGCTTTGTGATTTCATTTCGTGAATAAATTTGCGTATCGATTTTAGTTCTTACATTTACGAGTTACCATGTTAGTAAGCGCTATATTTGCTTCCGATATGGATAGCTGGTTTGCCGATATTGCATGCATGCTTGCATTCTGTGTGACAGCTAACTAGCCATTACTCGATGTGCAAGTATGGACAGATGCACTCTAAGAGTGTTCTATTAAAGATTGCTGTAGGCGTTTTGCTGTCTTGATTTACGAGCAACTCTGCACTCGTAAGAGAACAACGTGAACGAATGCTGTTGATTTACGACTTGTTTTATTACAAAACTCGCTGGTTACAATTTGTCTGCGCCAATTATATTTCCTCGTAGCTACGTCTGTACATGCACCGAGTCACGAAATTCTCCAAATGCAGATACACTCACGCAATCAATCGCTTCTCTTCACACATGAATCGCTGTATATTTACGTAACACTTCTCGTCTTTCTCCGCAACCTGCGTCTCTCTTTACCAAATATGCCATGGAGGATTGATGCATTATAAGACATGTTGGTTCCCATATCTCCGACCAAGTAATTTACAAAAGGCTACGTAAAAAAATTGTACGGTAATTTGTACGTAAAAAATTGTGCGTTTGCCTACGCACAAATCGTGTACATTTACAGGTTTAGTGGTACAGCAGTACAGTAAACTGTTGAAACACATAACTCGGTTGACGTCTGTCGGTCAGGTTACCAAGAGTAGACAATCCGTCGCCGCGTCATCGCTGACGGCAGAAGACGAATGTTGTCGACGTTGCACTCTACAGCGATAGTATGTGATAGCGTCGCCGTAGCAACGACTCGTGTTGATGCGTTGCCGGTGTAGCCTCAGACTCCGGCTCGCATCGGCGGTGAGATCAGGATGACGCCGTCGCCGCGCACAAACAACATCGGGATGTTTCGCTTCGTCGCCTGCAAAGCAACAACAATGGTTCGCGCACGGTCGGGAGAACATTTGTCCGGGGTATTTAGTTTCCGAGACCATTTAGAATCCAACAATTTCAGAAGGATCCATTTTCTATGACTGGGGGATTTAATCTAGTACAATTTTGGTGGGAAGGGGTGGTTATGCAGGAGAGGGAAGTAATGTGGAAAGGGGAGGTTATGCGAGAGAGGCAAGTAATGGGAGAAAAGGACGTTAAGTGGGATGGGGAAAATAACATGAATGGTGAAGGTAATTTAGAGGTAACTGGGGGGGTGTAGTGGGTAACAATTGATAGGGGAGAAGAAGGTAATGTGAGACTAGGGGGTAACATGAGAGGAGGGGGAGGGAGGGGGAGGATGGGGTAATATGATAGGGGAGGAGAAGGTAATGTGAGACTAGGGGGTAACATGAGACGAGGGGAAGGGAGGGGGAGGTAAGGTGGGAGGATGGGGTAATATGATAGGGGAGAAGGCAGGGTGCGAAATTAACGGGAGTCCAGAGTCATATACTCCCCGATTTACTGCCAGACTCCCTGATTTGACATATGCAGGAGTCCGTGTGACTCCCTGAATATTTTGCCATACTAACTAGTTCATTCCAGAGCACGGCCTCGCGGAATTACCGTATTTTTTCAGCAAATGTCCAAAGAAAATTTGGCAGACGTGCAACCGCATGAATGCGTTATTAAATATCTTTAATTTTGAACATCAGACTGCGGACTCCCTTATTTTGCCTAGGACTCCCTCTTTTTGAGGGCAGGCAACGCCGTTGGACTCCCTTGTTCAAAAGTTAATTTCTACCCCTGAGAAGGTAATGTGAGACTAGGAGGGGGAGGGAGGGCGAGGTAATTTGAGGAGGGGTGTTACCTTGTAGACTTCCTCGTACGTCTCCTCGTCTATCTCCACCGTCGTGACCGTCTCCTCCACATCACCGAGGATCATATTCAGATGCTGATCATATGCCTGCAACACAACCAGAAAAAAATCTACTTTTTTTCTCACCGGAACTCTTTTTCAAGTCTGTGGAAAAAATAGCTCTTGTCAAAAATTTTACGGGAGCTATTTTTAGCCTCACGGGAGCGATTTCGGAGGTTTGAAGAGCGAATCGCTCATCGCTCCTGTGTATTTTTTACCCTGAACACAACGTACGCCACTTCATGCTCACACTCTATATTACTTCATCCTAAAAATCAGGGGTTCTTAAGCTGTGGTCCGTGGATGGGCTTCAGGGGGTCCGTGAATCGATCGCACGCACGATTTTGCGTTTGTGCTCATGTGCATTTTTCTGGGGAGGGGTCCATAGCTTTCACCAGATTCTATGCCAGATTCACAGAGCAGGGCAGATTCTCTAAGGAGTCCACGACTCGAAAAAGGTTAAGAACGACTGCGTATAAATAAAGTAGTTGGATTGGTCAAATTAGATCAGCTCATACGTGTTCTCACGTGTGCGCTTCAAACTGTTTACTCCCGGTGCTTCCTAACTAAGCAGTGTTTTTAGAATGCCCCTACTGCATCGTTGATTAACCAGATCTTCCTGTTAATCACTTGAGGCGGGTATGCAAGTTTTTGAGGATGGTCTCGTAACCGGTAAGACAGCTGTAAGCCTGTAACGTTAAGGGGAGGAAGCGCTATTATTATTAAATTAATTTTAATTATTACTAAATTAAATAATTAATAAATAATTATTATTGTATTTAAAATAATTAAATTAATAATTGAATTCATTATTAGCTATTATTAGCAGGGGGGCGTGAGGGAGGGAGGGGCGAGCGATTCTAGCCAGCAACGACAAGCGTACGTACATGCAGTCTCCCTCGCAGCTCTCGCTCGTTCCTCATCTTCACGTATATTCGCTCGTCGAGGCTGAGCCGCACGAGGTCTAGCGGCTCCTCCACCGTATTAACGGGAGCAGCCTGCGTCACAGAGAGAGACAGAGAGAGAGAGAATTAACGAACTGCCAAATCACACCCCTCGTATTCACTACCAAAGCCTTTTAATGTTTACTTACTCTCTTTTGCCGATTATTAGTAATGCTGATAGGGTCTATGTTTCCCTGGGTACTGCCAGAACGTACCCTGGTAACTATCTAATATGATTAGGGTTAAGGTTAGGCCCGTTTAGGGTTAGGGAGTAGGCGTGCCGCGTAGGCGACTCCTAGAATCGTTAGTGAGTAGGCGAGGTACGGTCCGGCATATTACTATTAGATAGTACCAGGGTACGTTCCGGTATACCGGGACCGTACCCACGAGACATAGACCCTGGCAGCATTAGTAATAATTCCATGTATGATGCAATGCCGTTCAAAATGATCCTCTGACACTGCACAGTCCGCAGTCTGCAACACATCACACAATTTCATCAAAGCACGTTGGAACAGGTGCGAGGTGGGGATGTGTTAGTCCGCAAATGCAGACGTTATAACTCCGCTTTGGTAATCTGAGGGTGCGGGTTTATCGTCTGCAGTCACCCTTGTAAAAATTGTTGCAATTTTTGTTGTGGGCATTGGATAGGTGAATCGAGTAGCACTGAGGGCGTGACGGGGTGATATCCGACCCAAAATATCAAGTACAGACCTTCTGTTTGTCAATATCGCTTTCCGAAACTTTATCTCCGTTTCAGAACTTTGTTTTCATGCAATAATTTATCGTAGTCAAGAGTAACTTCGCATACTTTTGGACATATTGGACAGATTTTCGATCGACCAATGAAATTCACTTCCAGTAGCCTCGGGTTCACTCGGAAATAATCATTCGAAAAAATAATAGATGGCGCAGACTACCTACGATGTTTCCTGTTGAACATCGGGAATAGCCGAAGTAACCGGAAGTGATTTTCATTGGTTGACAAATGTGAATGAAGACAGAACATTTTCTTTGGATGTTTATATTTACCATTACGTTAACAACTTGATATATTGTTATGTTGTGGCCGCTAAACAGGACATCATACGGTGCATGCACGTAGATAATGATTCAAGTTCAGATTAAAGTAAGTTCACGCAATAGGATTGTATATATCGGCGCATATATTACTTATAAGTGCCACCTCCAAACTGGAGGTGGCTTTCCGTGATTGAGATAGACGCGGCGCAGACCCATTACTGGGGTCTGCGTCGGCTCGGACTAGGGATGTGTGAGCACCAAATTCGTACAACTCTCGCTTCGTTTCACACCTTAACAGGAAAAATACATGGGAATTTGGTGCTCTTGCTTTCTGTAAAATGCTGACCACCTGCGCTATCTTTCTGCAAGTTTGCACAGCGGGGCGAGTGCGCTGCGACTGTGTTACACTCACAGGGGATCATTCGAACGGCATTTGTGTGGAATATACATAAACGTTAAGACATTGGTAGCTAATAAATTTTGTGTTTATTTATCATCATTTTGGTTTCTCACTCTCGCTTTCAGTTTCAGTGATAACGCGGCGTACATAAAATTTAAAAATATTTTACACACTTGTTCCATATCGTCAGCCATCTTGTATCTTGTATCATGCTTGATGCTGTTGTCGGTCTAAACAACGAATGACAGATCGTAATTATGTCACATGTGACGTGACGTCACTTGTACGGCGGTTCCGCAATTATCGCCAGATGTCGCTGTCGAAGTCAGCCGAAATTAGACTGGTACCCGGTTGACAGTTCCACACGCTACACCATATCATATAACAACGTTGTTGATCTATGATCTCCCTTGTGTAAAATTTGAAGACGATCATAAATCATCGAGAGGGTTTAATTTAGAACTTCAACTAGAAAGTTAGGCCTGAATTTCATGTGTTCTGTTTTGGTGTTTATTTTATGTTTTGTTGCGAAACGTTTTAGGACGAAGTAAGTAGGTAGTGAATATTAAATTTAATTTGGCAAACTACATCAACTACGTCAATAATTACATTTATTTAGTATGGCCCAAGGATAGAGAACATGGGTCCCAATAGCTCCAAGAAACGGTATTGCTAGGGTTAGAATACTAGGGTTAGGGTTAGAATTCTTAGGGTTCTTAGAATTCTTAGAGTTCTTAGAATTCTTAGGGTTAGAATTGCTAGGGTTAGAATATTAACGTTAGTCACACAGCCTGGTCGGGTTAGGGTCCCAATAAAACCAATGTGCTTAACCCTAACCCTAACCTTAATTCTAACCCTAAACCTAACCCTAACCCTAATCCTAACCCTAACCATAACCCTAACCTATTATATTGATATAATATTATATTTATATTGATGTAAATGACATTGGTTTTATTGGGACCCATGTTCTACATGACATAAAAATGTCTAATTTCTAAATGATAAATGTCATTTTTATACATAAAACTATTGTCATGCTGTTTTGTTTAGGTTCTTAGTCTTACTAATCTTAGTTTATTTGGCTCCCATCTAAAACGCTGTTCAGTGTTCACGCGACGGTTGGCAGGTTGCGTTTCGCGATTGCAAGGCTATCTCAGTATCGCTCATAGGGTCTATGTCTCCCAGGGTACTGCCGGAACGTACCCTGGGTACGGTCCGGTATACCGGAACATACCCTGGTAACTATCTAGCTGATATGGTTAGGGATATGGTTAGGGTTAGGGTTAGAGTTAGGGTTGGGGTTGGGGAGTAGGCGTAGGCGACTCCCTAGACTCGTTAGTGGAGTAGGCGAGGTACGGTCTGGCATATTAGATAGTAGTATTTAGTGCCAGGGTACGTTCTGGTATACCGGACCGTACCCAGGGTACGTTCCGGCAGTACCCGGGGGGACATAGACCCCATCAGCCTCAGTATCCGTGAATAGCTATTTACATGCCTCCATCCTGTAACATGGGCTGAGAGGGTCTTATTAGCTCTAGTACTGCTGAGAGTGAGAGGGTCTATGCCTATGTCCCCCAGGGCCAGGGTACTGCCGGAACGTACCCTGGTTACGGTCCGGTATACCGGAACGTACCCTGGTACTATCTAATATGCCGGACCGTACCTCGCCTACTCCACTAACGAGTCTAGGGAGTCGCCTACGCGAGTGTGGGGTCAAATACTCCTTGATTTACTGTCAGGCTCCCTGATTTGACATATGCAGGAGTCCGTATGACTCCCTGAAAATTCTGCTATACAAAATAGTCCGTTCCAGAGCACGGCCTCGCGAAATTACCATATTTTTTAGCAAATGACCCCAAAAAGTTTGCCAGACGTGCACCGCAAATGTCCTTTTTGTTAATATCTGTGGTACTGTGGAAGGAGGTTGTGAAGAAGGATAGGGAACAGTGGAATCTCTCCGCTGTAGACCCCTTGGATCGTGTCACATGGAGAACAAGCATGAGAGCTGCCAAAACTGGACCGAGCCAGATTCCTGGAGTGGGTTTCCACTGATGTGGATTTAAACCCTTGAGTCCAGTATAAAATAAAGAAACCGAAAACAACAACAACAACAACTACTTGTATACTGTGGACTCCCTCTTTTTGATGGTAGGGAGTCCGCTGGACTCGCTTGTTCAAAGATTAATTTCTGCCCCTAGGGCTATGCATGTACATTCGCAGAGCTAACCAACGCTAAATCGGTAATAACAAGCACAGCCTTGGTCTAGAAGACATGTCCCACAATACTTCATGTCTACAATACAATATACAATGGGTCATGTGTTCTAGATTAGCTCCACCAGCACAGCCGACATCTCGTTGCTTCATGAGATCACAACAATACTCTGGATCAAAAGCCTAGATGCGTGATGTGGTGACGACACCAGCCGTTATTGTAGTTATTTATTTGCATGTGATTCTGTTTTAGGTCGTTTTTTGATTGATCCGTGAAGATGGGGAAAGAGAAGCCAGGCTTCCTCAGTCCAAAGGCGATTGGTAATCGGATTAAGGCAAAAGGCCTGCAAAAGCTGAGATGGTACTGCCAGATGTGTCAGAAGCAGTGTAGAGATGAGGTATCTAGTATAACAACACGAACATTTGCTTCATTTTGCCAGTTTAACTGGTATTGAATGTATTTTGCAACTTGTATTGAATGATGGTAACTGGATAGTATCTTGCAAGATAATTACAGCAACACCTTGGTTAGAACTGTCCCATAGAACATTGTTTGTTTGTTTTTGTCATGTGAATCATGTAATGTTTCCAGGAGTGTGTGTATCCCCCATGCTAACTGTAAGATAACTGGAAAACGTTAAAGTAATGTTTATTCTTTGTAAGCCCAAGAGGTGGCGCCACTAGTCGAGGAAGAGAGAATTATGGCGGGACTATAGCCTCTACACGCTCCTGTAACAGGCTCAGCGTCTGCGTGATTTAAGTTTATTTGAACAATATAATATGTAACAAGCAAGACAGTCGTTGGAATCTGTATTCGAATGTCTCAAGAACACGAGATATATAACACTAACTATGGTATAGTATCGTAATCTGCAAGGTTATTCTAAAGGGCCGGACACACTAGGCGATTTCATCGGGCGACTCAGTCGGGCGACTCAATAGCCGGTGAAAATCGCCTAATGTGTCCAGTCAGTCGCCGCCGATTTAGTCGCCCGATTCAATCGCATCGATCAAAACGTTTTGATATTATCGGGCGATTATTTCAGTCGCGCGACTCAATCGCCTAGTGTGTCCGGGTCGGCGAATGAGTCGCCCGATTGTACAATTCATCAGCCAATCAAACGGTGCCATTTTCTATCATGTGACCATCAATCTAGGTGGCGCGAGTGTTTTAGCAGGGTTTCCAACCATTCCTCATTCTGCGGAATCACTTTACGATTTCTAGGCTTAATTTCCGCATTCTGCAGCGGAAAGGTTATATTCCTCATTTCAGTTGCACTGTACAAAATTTGCACTGATTGTTCGCATTGTTCGCTTGGACACATTGGTTTTTTTCAGGCATTTTGTATCTGGCAAGTCTACGGTAAATGGAACAGCCTAGTCAGACAGGCGCTGTCTGCAAATTGTCGCGTAGTTTGTCTGCTAATCAGACAAGGGTTGTAGGGTTGAGATAGTGTTATCAGACATGATAATATGGCCCACGGTATGCCTCAGATTGCAGGAAAATGGCTTAAATATTTTAAAAAATTTCTTGGGGGGTGGCATGCCCCCAAACCCCCCTAGCACTGGCATGCCTACAGCACGCGGGCCTGCCTGCTGCAGCCAAGGTACATTTCGCCTCCCCCCATCAATTTCTGAATACGTCACTAGTTACTGATCACCGCGGGAACATTTCGCATTTAGAGTTCACAGGGTTGGAGACCCTGGTTTTAGTGTTGCAGCGGGAGAAAAATCGCCGATGAATCGCGCTGATATTCGCCTAGTGTGTCCACTCAGTCGCCCGACTCATTCACCAGCGACTATCGGGCGATGAAGTCACCCGATTAGATCGCATTAAAATCGCCTAGTGTGTCCGGCCCTTAAATGTTGGAAAACAAGGGAATAAATTACATATGTGGAAGAGATGAATTCAATTAGCAAAAAGCTAATTAACTAAACCAAATCACATTGCAGTGAAGAGACAATGACACGAGGCTGCAGTGTTGCACATACTGCTTTGCTGATTGTTTTCCTGTGTTTACATTTCAACATGATTGCTGATGCGTACGTACAGTATCTCTACTGCCACGATGGCTTACTGTGATTGTTTCGCTTTTTTCAGAATGGATTTAAATGCCACACGACATCTGAAACGCACCAGAGGCAGCTGCTGCTTGTTGCCGAGGACACTGACCAGTTCATAGACACATTTTCTAAGTATGCCGTCTCTAGCAGCAATAAGATATATCCCTATTGTGCGTGATCACGCTGTGATGAGTCTTAATCCCTATTTTTGCAATGACTTATCTCAAAATAGCCAAAATCTCTATTTAAAAAAACCTGATGAAATGGAGCTCCTTCTCATAATCATCTTTTGTAGTCTAATTAAATATCTTAAAAAAAATCTTTGTCTGTCTAAGTGAATGTGTTCATGATATCTGTCTGCATACTATTATACTCATATATATTTTTTAGTTTTTGTCTTTTTAGTAAGCATTATGACATTGGAATGAAAATGAAATGCGCTATCTGTTGTTGCGTCACTCACTTCTACATTTTTCTACAGGGAGTTTGCTGACAATTTTGTGGAGTTGCTTAGCCGGCGGTTCGGTGAGTGAACTAAACATGAATTTATTCTTGCGTACAGTGTGCTCCTCCTTTCAGACCAAGTAAAATTGCTTTAACTGAAATTTCTGCTGTAATGCTTTAAATCTGTACTGTGATCTCCGATCGACCCCAATCTGCGTCGGATTTCCTGTAAGCATGGAAGCCATTCGAAAATGAGTGCCTGGCCCCGAAAAGTCTTGATCTCTCGAACTCGTTACTCTCTATATATGTAAAAAATTCCCTAGTCTAATCTTTCATATGCATCTGATCTGGAGTTGCGCAATCCTTGGACATTATTCCTCACGGACTGTCCAGTACAAACCGTAGAAGTAGAAAATACTGCACAGGGGTAGAAATTAACTTTTGAACAAGGGAGTCCAACGGACTCCCTACCCTCAAAAAGAGGGAGTCCGTAGCAAAATGAGGGAGTCCGCAGTCTGAGGTTCGAAATTAAAGATATTAACGATGACGAATCTGCTTATTTTTAAGATTCATGCAGTTGCACGTCTGCCAAATTTTTCTTTGGACATTAGCTGAAAAAATACAGTAATTCCGCTAGGCCGTGCTCTGAAACTAACTAGTTAGTATGGCAGAATTTTCAGGGAGTCACACGGACTCCTGCATATTAGTGGGCGGATATGTGTCTGAGGTGTGCACTTCTGGAAAGAAGCATGAAAATTTGCTCTAGGGGGGTTTTGAGTATGCTGATTTCAAAAATCGCGGGAAACACGATGTCACTCAACGTTCCGCCCAAAAAATCAAAAATTAAAATGGCCGCCAGAAAAAATGTTTTTTCCCATAAATCAGCTGTAAGTGCCCGATTACCATGATCTTGGTGTATATACCTATGTTTTGAAGTCAAGAATGCAATAAAAACACATGTCAAATATCATAAGAATATAATCTTTCCCGCCAAAAAGTTGAAAATTCAAAATGGCTGCCACAAAACACAGTTTTGCACATAAATTAGCTGTAAGTGCCCCAAGTACCATGATCTTGGTCTCTATACATATGTTTTTGAGGTCAATGAACCCCATAGAACGGGTATAGAACACATGTGATCTATCATAACATCTTCCCGCCAAAAGAATTTAATCAAAATGCTGCCACAACGCATTTCTTTGCCATAAAATGGTTTATACGTGCCACGAATTACAGGACTAGTTATCTATGCCTGTTTTTATGTGAAGAAACCCGATGGAAAACATGAAAAATCTTAACATACATCTTCAAATTAAACAAATAGCAATAAAATGTTTTTTAGGTCAAAGAAACTGGGTAGAACACGTGAAAAATTATGATGAAAACTTAAGTATGCCATCTATACTTCAGTTTCATAATTTCTGTTACACTTTGGAAGGTACGCCTGCGCACCCGCCAAAACGTCGTTCCATCAGATTTCATGAAGACGCAGTGCACGCAATAAAAGGCAGCGGCGCGTATGCCATGTAAAAGCATTCAATGGTGTATCATGTATTATGTTAAACACTTAAATGATCTCTGTCAGTGTCTCATATGATCAGATTTGCTTGCTTATTCTCTGTTACACTGTCCTGAACAGAAGCATATCTGTGTACACTCGAGATTTGCTTTGACATACTTGCATCCATTTGTACAAGACTTTTTGTATCCACATTTTAACACTTCCTGCCTAGCTTTGGCTGCCTCTGGAAGAGTGGTCCAGCATGGAGTTCATGGGGAATCATCTGTCACTCTCTCACAGCCCCATAAGGCGATGGAACTTCAGGGTCTCCTATAAGTGACTGTCCCCAGATGTGCCCTGCCTGATAAACAGCCCGTTTCACATGCTGTTCCAGGGCTTTGCAAACGTTAGAGAATGTTTTCCATCTTACGGTTTTTGAGTGAAACAACTGCTTCCTGGCTTCATTCACATGGCTGGTGCTGATGTTCGCTGTACAAGATAACAACATATCTCTCTGTTTGCTCCACGTCGTCGGGGAATAACGCTGACTTGGAGCATGGGATAACCGCAGCAAAAAATCGGTTTGAGATTAGCATACTGCACCAAACAGCCCAAGCTGTTCTCTTCCAATTCCATGAAAGGCAGGAACAGTATCACATCCTGATATTGCGTGGAAGAATAGAAGACCCCATGATGTATCGTTGCCTAATTCAGCTGCAATTAGGTGGCACTGAATGTAAAGTAGTTTAGCACCATGACAAATGCTATCATATTTCCCAGTCCTGTAAAACACTTGACACTGCAATTGCATAACCACCACATCAGTATCTGTTGCATGTATCATCAGCTTGGTAAACCCACAATGGAATGAATGGGAAGCATAAAACAAGAGCCGTGTGTCTGCTTCTTCGTGAGTGCAGAACAAATCTGACAGGTCAGCTATGGAGATGATACGCATTCTGGCCATGTGTGGAGTTCACTAGCTTCTGTGGAGGAGGTTGAAACCCTTGTATTGCATTGGCTAGAAGTTGGAACAGGCTGTCTTTGTTTGCATCACAGCGAAGGAAGTTCTTCCAGTTAACAGCAATCTTGGTGTTATTGTCCAACCGGAGATGATTACCAGATCCACGGTTCTGTCGTGTTTGTGCATTAGGCTGTCCTCCCTGTAGACATCCCAGACAACATCTACGCGAACAACGTCTTGTAGCATGTGTTCTATATAGGGAAAGAACACCATTGTTGAATAGTTCTGGAATGCTTTTGACAGAAGAACGTTGGGACTTCTTTGGGTCAAGCATGTGCACAATGGCAGCACCGTCACAATGTTGACATCAACATTTGGAACAGATTCCGGCTGTGGTACCAATGGCAATGACTCCAAGCATTCCATCAAGTGAGATTTGCTTGTTTGGCGCATGATACCATTTGACGCCAACGATGGAGGCCAAGCATGATTTTCATGTGCGAAGAAGGCATCCATACTCACTTTCTCTAGCTTGACACGATATAAACAGCCGTGAGAAGAGATGAACATCATTGTGCAGGTTGTAAATATTGGTGAACTTCGCAGGTTTCTTTCCTGAACTAGAATTCAACAGAGGCAGATTGTACCTATGTATGGTGTCATTGAACGCAGTGATATTGTCATTGATACGCTCTGCAACAAATTTCTGGTACTGTGCTTTGTCTATGTCTTCTGCGGACCTTATAGTATCTAGCACACTAGTATAGGACATTATCTGTTTGGTATCAAGCAAGCCTTCTGCACACTTGGTATTTGTTCATGGTGGCGTTCTGTGTCCTTCTTTTTAATTGAATGTTTGGCATCATACTCCATTAATAGTCTAGCTGTTTCTGGACGCTGCCACCATCCACCGTCTCAGTGCTGCTTCATTTCAGTGATACCTATTACGCCTCCATCTCCCTTCACCATTGCATTCAGCTGTTCATGAACTTGATCATGGGCTAGTGCTGAGAATTTCTGCATGGTTTTCTGTGTCACAAAG
Organism: Priapulus caudatus; assembly: GCF_000485595.1. NCBI lineage: Eukaryota > Metazoa > Priapulida > Priapulimorpha > Priapulimorphida > Priapulidae > Priapulus > Priapulus caudatus. The sequence continues at coordinate 75,965 of NW_014577801.1, forward strand.
TTGCCTTTGAGAAACTCTGCATGTGTGGTAGGGCAGTTAATCTCGAGGGCAAGTTTATCTCTCACATGAACCGTCATCCAGCGAGCATAGTGATAGTGGTCAAGAGCGAACATTCACAGAATAATCTTTCCAAGTGACTCCACATATATAGGCAACATATTTTTGTTCACGCCGTGATCTAAGGAACGACGTTTTGGCAGGCACGCAGGCGTACCTTCCAAAGTGTAACAGAAATTATGAACTGAAGTATAGATGGCATTATTTTTCATCATGATTTTTCACATATGTGTAACCGAGTTCTTTGACCTAAAAACAGTTTATATTGTATTTGTTTAATTTGAAGATGTATGGATATTTTATGTTTTCCATCGGGTTCGTTGACATAAAAACTGGTATAGATACCTAGATCCTGGTAATCGTGGCACGTGTAGCCATTTTATGGCAAAGAAATGCGTTTGTGGCAGCCATTTTGGATTAATTTTTTTGGCGGAAGATGTTATGATAGATCAACAATGTGTTCTATACCCATTCTATGGGGTTCATTGACCTCAAAAACATATGTATAGAGACCAAGATCATGATTCTTAGTGCACTTAAAGCTGATTTATGGGGAAACTGTGTTTTGTGGTGGCCATTTTGAATTTTCAACTTTTTGGCGGGAAGATTATATCTTATGATATTTGACATGTGTTTTATTGCATTCTTGACTTCAAAAACATTGGTATAGAGTATAGACGCCAAGATCATGGTAATCGGCGGCAATTACAGCTGATTTATGGGCAAAAACACGTTTTCTGGTGGCCATTTTTCAATTTTTGATTTTTTTGGCCGGGAAACCATTGGAGTGACATCGTGTGTTCCCCGCAATTTTTTGAAATCAGCATACTCAAAACGGCCCCCTAGACAAATTTTCATGCTTCTTTCCAGAAGTGCACACTTTAAGTAAAAAAATGTCACATATCCGCGACCCACTATATGTCAAATCAAGGGAGTCCAACAGTAAATCAGGGAGTATTAACTATTTGACTATTTGACTCCGTTAATTTCGCACCCTGCTGTATACGCTGTATTAATTTCGCAGTGGTTTAATTTTCGCGAATTTCGCGGAACAGGCGTCCCGCGACCGCGAAAATAACAACAGCACGCGAATAATTCATATCCGAATAATTCATAATTCAACTGACGCGCGAAAAATTGTCGCGTCAAGTCTGAATTCGCGAAAATATCTGTACCCGAAAAATATGGCGTATAGAGTAATTCCTGTGATGTTGTGCAGGTACGAAGCGTGTGAGTGCGAACAATATATATCAGGAGTACATCAGTGATCGCGACCACCTGCACATGAACTCCACGCAGTGGGAGACTCTCACCGACTTTGTCAAGTGGCTCGGACGTGAAGGTGAGAAAGCAGAGGGCGCTACTTGTGCTCGGTAAATCTAACGTCAAGATCGATGTCCGTCTGTACATGCATCATTGTCGCTGTTGAAAATTAAGAGAGAGAGAAAGAGAGGGAAGGGGACAGAGAGAGAGAGAGAGAGAGAGAGAAAGAGAGAGGGAAGGGGACAGAGAGAGAGAGAGAGAGGGAAGGGGACAGAGAGAGAGAGAGATAGAGTGAGAGATAGGGAGAGAGAGTCGTCGTCATGGTAACAGATGTGCATTCCACCGTAGAAGCTAACAATAGTTTGTCGTGATGCGGTCTCTTAGTTTTATTGTTAGTATATTTGTTACATTCCTTGTTGTAATTCTCAAGTGAACATTTTTGAATGTAACGTGTAATTAACAAGTTATTATTCATTTATTTATTATTATTATGATTATTACACCCTGAGTCTCTACCTGCATGGTATACCATTAATAACGACAAATTGTCAATGACAATTTGACAATGTAATAACAATGACAATATGACAATTGATAATATAATAGCAGGGGTAGATAATAATATATTATTAATAATAGATTATAATAATAGATCTATTATTATTCACTCCTGATAATAGTAATGACACTTTGTCATTATTCACACCTGATTGTGTGTGTGTGTGTGTGCAGGCCACTGCAACGTCGACCACACAGAGAAGGGATGGTTCATCACGTGGATCGACCGCGACCCGGAGACGATTCGCCGGCAGGAGCAGCTCGCCGCGAAGAGGAAGATGGACATGGACGACGAGGAACGCATGTCAAGGTTCATCCAGAAGCAAGGTGCTCGCAGGGAGGGTGGCGCGTAGTAGAGGGCAGGGTAAAAAATACACGGGAGCGATGAGCGATTCGCTCTTCAAACCTCAGAAATCGCTCCCGTAAAATTATTGGCGAGAGCTATTTTTTCTACAGACTTGAAAAAGAGCTCCCGTGAAAAAAAGTGGTAGAGGGGGCCGCGTGGTAGAGGGGGTTAGGTGCTTAGAACGGCGCAGTGTCACGGTGCTGCAGCATTGTTAGCAAATTTTATAAAGCTCTATGTAATTTTCTGAAAAAATTTTGAAAAAGAAAGTTGTCTTGAGTTTTATCATGATGAAATCTTGGGCATCCACAGTAAATTTGAAGAGGAACCAAGGCAACTTGATACTTATTATGATATTAGGAATTTGTAAAAGGTGTATAGAATAGGGAGGGATGCATACACAACATAGAATTTACAAGAAGAGCACGATAGCAAATGAGCTAGGGCAGCCACGGGAGTTTATTGCCGGGGGTATCGTAGAATATTTGAGCTGCCGCGGAAAGAAGGGCCCCCGTTGGCACTTCTACCATCCATGGCACTTATCATCAGTATTGTGGTGAATTAGAACACTGTGTTTGCCATGTAGTGAAGTTTGCTCCATGTTTGCAGACCAAAAAAATGTTTGTGGTTGCTAAATCAAAATATCAGTATCACGTCTCAGACCTGTACAATAATTCACATGTCGTAGAATTTGGAGGCGGCTTCATCATTGTTTTCGTTGGGTGTTGTGCCACAATGTGAACCCTAAAGTTGTCAAATAGTGAAGCACTTGCATTCGGGAGATATATGCAGTGCATTGAGCACGAGGTTGTGAGCCAGAGATTTCCTATTGCTAGTAGATTGACAGTAAAGGCTTCACCACATAGAGATTCATACGGCTCAGTTAATATAAAGATCTCTCGGCCTGTCTCGTGCGCACGATAACACATCTGCCTATTTTCTCGTCAGTTGAGAGAGTCCAGGAGCAGAAGAAGCACAGTGCGGAAGAGGAGGTGGAGCACACGGAGCTGAAACGACAGAGCGAGGAGGAGAAGGTTGTGTTTAAACTCCCGGCTTCCTTATCCGGCGGCGGCAAGCCGCGTGAGCCGACCGACGAGTGAGTGAAAGCATGGTTTACCCTCCCACGTGTTTACACCTTGACCAGTTTAAATTGACTACATCACAATATTTCTATGGCGTATATTTGTAAAGATTTGGATGCAATTTTTTTACATGAAAAGGAAGTACTAACGGCACTAAATGTATCCTCAAATTCTTACCTGATAAGATTGTTTTTCAACTAGTTAAAAATCCAAAAAACCTGGGCGATTTCATATATTGATCACGATATTAAATGCTTTCTATGGGCTGTGTATCAGTCACGAGTGTTTGTTCGCATCAAACGGAATAGCAAAATAGGAAGTATAATGCAGCAATTTAACCATAAAAAGTTAACAGAATCAGTTACATTTTGTGAAAAAGTGGGCTAATTTTTTTACTTTTATTATTTATGGTCACTTTAATGGCATTTATCGACTTGCAACTTGTCTAAATTTAGGGGAGATAACAGACCAGACCGTGTTAGGCAAAGTTAAGCTGGACGAAATTGAGTGTGTTTACCATTATGTTTAACATCTCCCAGTTTAGTTTCGGTTTAGTTTAGGTTCCGAGTTTAGTTTCGGTTTAGTTTAGTTCCCAGTTAGTCCCAGTTCGAGAATTCAGGCTTTAGTATATGCGCACATGCACCCTCATAGAGATACAGACATGTGCAGACAGGCACATGCACACCATGCACACATGCTCTCACAGACACACACACACCACACATACGTACACACCACACATGCATGCACATACATACACAAACCACACGCACGCCACATGTACGTGTGCACGCGCACGCATGCACACACGCACATACCACACGCACATATATATATAGACATAATATTTTGTTGTGCATATTTACAATATTGATTGCAACAAACTCAGCAGCTGGATTTTGCTTGTGGTCGTCTGATCCGAGGGTTGTTGTCTGATGTCTTTGTCTTGGATAGGCCATCATTGCCACCTGAGAATCCCCTCACGTCGACCAGGCAGAAGCCGCTGACTGCTGAGAGCAGCGGCAAGGCAAGGAGCAAACCCAAGGAGGCTGCCGCGGCTCAGAAACGCAAGTCGGCTCTCGATGAGATCATGGAGTTTGAAGAGCAGTCAAAGGAGAAGATGAATCGAAAGTCGTACTGGCTGACAGAGGTGAGTCACCAGATGCAGGTCGCACAAGGGGGAGATGAAGCCAAGCCCTCGACAATTAACAGGTAGCTCTAACCAATCAGCACTGTCATAAGGGCATTCTAAAATGCTGCTTAGTAGCAAAGTACCGCAAAGTCGAACTAGGCGAGTTTGACCGACCTAGCACCAAATATCCATGAAAGGTGTGGTTAACTTGTCAAACGGATAGGTCACTTAATTGTACACGAGAGTTCACGAATTCTGCTTTGCAGGGTATCGTCGTCAAGATCATCACAAGGAAGTTGGGCGAGAAATACTACAAGAAGAAGGCGGTGGTTAGAGAGGTGGTGGAGCAGTTCGGAGCAGTCGTGAAGATGCTGGATACCGACCACAAGCTGAAGGTTGACCAAACACACCTGGAGACAGTTATTCCAGCTCACGGTACGTCTGCCTGAAGATGGGCACTCCCGATCCCATCCATAAACGAAACATATCCGCCTGCCCCTTGCATAAATAGAAGTGGATGATTGAAGATTCATAATTGAAATATATGTGACCTTTCCCTATTATGTTAGCACATGCTGTTGCTTAGACTGAATTTGTACCTGGTGTCGTTAGTTGTTTGTGAAAGAGGCAAAGCTAAACTACTAAGCTAACTACACTAAGCTATGACTACATGAGGTATATTAGGATCACGTTTTACAATGGTCCATTTTACGACTTTTCACAATAACGGCCACTTGAAAAAATCGCAACTCACTAACACATCGCAGCAACGCCAGTGAGTGAGTCCAAACACGCAATATGCGCTTCTTTTGTTTTTCGTGGTGCATTGTGGGTGGCATGTTTCCATGAACCAGACTGATCGCGTGACGTCAGTGTACGTCACGCACGAACTCGGCTATCTCCGATGTTGAATGCATGTACGCATACAGCCTGCTGATGGTGCTGGTGGTTGTGCATGCATCAGACTTTCCGTATATCAAAGAATGATGCAAAAACACTAACACTAACCGCAACACGAACCCTAACACTAACTATCAATCGACTCGGATCGACTTATACACTATCAAGAGTAGATAATATAACTATTATCTAATGTGTTATTATCTACTATTGACACTATCTATGGTGTCACACGGTCTGGATGGACCATAGAAATAATATAGATAACCATAATATAATAACTAATATAACTAATATATAACTAATATATAATATAGATAATATAATAATATGGTTATCTATATTATCAGGAGCGTATAATGACAAAGGAGTAAGACAGCGATTTGGTACTGATTTCACTACATTTTTGTCGTACGAGTTCGATGTGAATAAAAATACAAATGTATACAAACGAATAAGGACCAGTGAACAAAAGAAGCTCAACCGGAAGATAGAGTATTACAAACCCAGTCCTGGTGTTTTGGAAAAGGCAGGCGAGTGAAAAATCACACACCTTGGCTTGCCGAGGTGTGTGGTTTTCATCCGAGTGCCCGCAGGGCACGAGGCAAACTAGGGGGGTTTGGGGGCCCCCGTTCATGCCCCCCCGGAAATTTTTTTTTAAA
>NW_014577801.1:83930-92480 GCF_000485595.1 Priapulus caudatus
GAGAAAGAGCAACTGTGGAAGGGAGCAAGATGTGAGAGCGAGAGAGGGGGGGTTGGAGAGAAAGAGATGAGAAAGAGCAACTGTGGGGGGGGGGAGATATGAGAGAGAGAAGAGGGAGGGTAGGAGAGAAAGAAATAAGAGAAAGAGCAACTGTGAGGGTGAACGAGACATGAGAGGAGGGAGGGTAGGAGAGAAAGAGCAACTGTGGGGGGAGCAAGATGTGAAAGCGAGAGGGGGAGGGTTGGAGAGAAAGAGCAACAGTGGGGGTGAACGAGGGGAGAGAGGGTAGGAGAGAAAGAGCAACTGTGGGGGGGAGCGAGACGTGAGAGAGAGTGAGGGGGAGGGGCTGAAAGTGTTAGACGGCACGATTTGAATATAATGGGCCCATTGATATTGTATAAACGTGATAGAATGTAGAATGTAAAAATAGAATCAAGTTACGATCAGTGTGAATATGTTATTAACGACAATTGAATTGACGGTGCATTTTATTGATATGAAATATTATACATCATTTTTATATACACAAGGAACATGTCATTTCATCATTTTTCACACCTGTATTATCATGTTTAACAAACTTCATACTTACAATATCAATCATAACAGCTTTATATTTGGCTGCGATTCGTATTATAGACATGTTTTAAAACTGTTTTCAACCAATTTCATGATTTTAAATTTTTTGAGATGATAAGCACCACTTCTTTAACAAATACATGTTGTACAATCTAGGTGAAATGTTATAATAATATATAATTGGTTACCGGTACCATAGAACAACGCTCTAACCACTTTCATGCATAACTACATATTACTGTTAAGAAAGATTAACAATAATAACAAAACTATACAACTAAATGAAACCTTTTCCATCCATGGGTTTTTGCAGCATGAATATAGGATAATTTCTCGAACAACTTTTTTTTTTCTGTCGTCGAAATTGGTGCTGTGAGGAAACACGGATAGCACATCAATTAATCTACCAGTATTGCATTTGATTCGTGACACCGCATACCTGCATGTAACGTGCTCGAATTTCTGAGAATCTTTGACATACACACTGAAATTTCACGTCGGCTCACGTCGGCTGAATCGATCACAGTGTAGTAGTACGTTGTCGTGGAAACTGACATCCAAGGTCATCAGATCAGAAATCTTAGATGATGAGGTTTTGGTATGAGCTCCTGGTATCAATGAAAGTCCCCATTCTATCTTTAATCAGTCAGTGGTGGTCAGGAGATCCTTGTGCGTCCATGATGCTCGAGTTACAGTCGGAACATCAGTAACCTGGCAGAAAAAAACAAGAACTCAATACAACTGCGCTGAACATGAAATGTTTATATATGCTACACTACATCTACACTTGTTTTTTATGTTATATATATATATATATATATATATATACACAAGGGTAGAAATTATTATCTTTTGACCGAGACAGTCCAACAGACTTCCTGTACTCAAAATGAGGAAGTCAGTAGCAAAATATGAGTTCACAATCTGAAATTTAAAACTAAAGATAACAATAATACACGCATGTGCATATATAATAAATTTAATAATATTGAAATTTAACTAACAAATCTTTGGCACAAATAAACGCACAATACTGAACATTTCTTTCACATTCAGATACCAAAAATAGATGAACATATATCTATGCTTTCATAATTGTTATTTAATTATATTTGTAGAGTTACTTTACCATGGCGCTAAGCAGCATGCGAGGTGTCAGTTTAGACCGACGCCTGCTCCCTGCTTATACAGCGCAGGAAGCTATTGAGTGGCACTGACGCCGCAGACTAGTCTAGTACGAGTTGTACTCAATTGTGGGACTCTCTACTCAAATATTAATGCCGCACAATGCGCATCCAAACGCTAATTTCTCCAGTACTAGACTAGCAAATACTTCGTGGCATGCATAATCACACTACCTTATGACAAAATAAACTCATGGAACCTAACCCTGTCATGAAACGCGTTCTACCTGTACTAACAGCAAGTTTGTTCAATGGTAATTCCCAGAAGATTAAACTTGGCATCAGTTTTTGGCAACTAGTCTTCAATGTCTTTGTCAAGTTCAGGTGAAGTTGCTGCGGCTAACCATTATGAACCGGTTTTATGTACTCGCATTAATCATAAAATCCAATTACGTCATCGTGAAATTTGCTGAACCCGTTGCAAGATATACTGTATACGCTGTATATTTCGGGGTGGTTTAATTTTCGCGAATTTCGCGAACGCGTCCCCGACCGCGAAAATAACAACACGCGAATAATTCATAATTCACCGACCGCGAAGTTAACCACTCGCGAAATTGTCCTTCAAGTATGAATTCGCGAAAATTTCTGTACGCAAAAAATATGGCGTATACAGTAGGCTGTCGCCGTCTTCGTTTGCGCAGGTAAGGCTGTGCGCATCGTTAACGGCGCTTACCGTGGCTGCGACGCCGTCCTACTAGAACTCGACGAGAAGAACTTCTGCTGCAAGGTTCGGGTCGAGCGCGGGCCCGTGAAGGGACGAGTCATCGACCGCGTCGCATACGAAGATCTCAGCAAGGTTGCCGTGCCAACGTGACGCAGACTCGGCCGCGCCCAGTTTCTCACGTTATATCGCGAGTCAGTCAGTCTGTAAATATCCACTAGCGTAGAAAGAGAAGAGGGAGGGAGGGTAGGAGAGAAAGAGCAACTGTGGGGGGAGCAAGATGTGAGAGCGAGAGGGTTGGCGAGAAAGAGCAACTGTGGGGGGGAGCAAGATGTGAGAGCGAGAGGGGGGAGGGTTGGCGAGAAAGAGCAACTGTGGGAGGGAGCAAGATGTGAGAGCGAGAGAGGGGAGGGTTGGCGAGAAAGAGCAACTGTGGGAGGGAGCAAGATGTGAGAGCGAGAGAGGGGGAGGGTTGGCGAGAAAGAGCAACTGTGGGGGGAGCAAGATGGGAGAGCGAGAGAGGGGAGGGTTGGCGAGAAAGAGCAACTGTGGGGGGAGCAAGATGTGAGAGCGAGAGAGGGGGAGGGTTGGTGAGAAAGAGCAACTGTGGAAGGGAGCAAGATGTGAGAGCGAGAGAACAGACAAAAGTAGTGAAAACTTATCCATCTACTAGTGGTAAACTTCCATAAAACTTTCCATAAAATTTAGGCCGTGGCTCCTCGACCGGTAACCGGTCTCCAATGTTCCATGGAACTAATACCTGAAAATACTCTACCGCAATTATGTATTTAACAATATATATAGTCAAATTACCGGTCGAGGACCCACGGCCTAAATTTTATGAATGGCGTGCCTGATTTAGCGACAGCATACGCTGCATTAAACAGACAACGAGTCGTGTTTTTTTTTACTTGGACCGATTCCCATGAGAGCTTTCACGAGTGGCGATTCGGCAATAGTAGTTTTCACTGAACTTGGGCCTATACTGTATATCTCACATGACAGTTTAGTTCCAGCAGGAATTTTCACTGGATCAGTTTTCACTACTTTTGTCTGCCAACTAGGGCTCATCTCTAAACGCAACCACGGTGTGAGTGGATGTCCGGATGCGTAGCCTGGAGGCAAGGCGACCGGTTCCGCACGCGTAGCCACTGTGATCCTTTTAACCGGTCGTTTAGCCATGGAACATTGGAGACCGGTCACCGGTCGAGGAGCCACGGCCTAATTTTTATGGAAAGTTTTATGGAAAATTTTATGGATTAGTGGTAAACTTCCATACAATTTTCCATAAAACTTAGGCAGTGGCGCATCGACCGGTAACCGGTCTCCAATGTTCCATGGCTAAACGACCGGTTAAAAGGATAGACCGATCAACAGGGAGCTTCCCTCGCAGCTTTTCTAAGTTTGTACTGTGTGCAGACAACAGCCCTAGTTGGCAGACAAAAGTAGTGAAAACTTATCCATCTACTAGTGGTAAACTTCCATAAAACTTTCCATAAAATTTAGGCCGTGGCTCCTCGACCAGTAACCGGTCTCCAATGTTGCATGGAACTAATACCTGAAAATACGCTACCCCAATTATGTATTTAACAATATAAAGTAAAATTACCGGTCGAGGACCCACGGCCTAAATTTTATGGAAAGTTTTATGGAAGTTTACCACTACTCCAATGTTCCATGGCACTAGGTTAGGAAGTAGGCGTAGGCGACTCCCTAGACTCGTTAGTGGAGTAGGCGAGGTACGGTCGGGCATATTAGATAGTACCAGGGTACATTCCGATATATCGAACCGTACCCAGGGTACCCTCCGATAGTACCCTGGGGGACATAGACCCACAGGCACTTGAAGCGTTTCAATAAAATATAATGCTAAATAAATACGAAATCTATTCACTACCAAAGTCTTAATGTTTCTATACTCTCTTTCACCTATTATTGCCGACAATTTCCTGTAAATGCCGTCCAAATGCTCATCTACAACAAACACTGGCTGCCGCCAAGCGCCATTGCTGCCGCTGCAGTGCTGCACGCGAGTTTTTAAACCGTAGGATGGCGACGCCAGATTGATGAATCACGCGTCTCTGATTGGTGCGTTGGGTTAGGGTTAGGGTTAGGGTTGGGGTTAGGGTTAGGGTTTTTGCATCATGATATCTGTCCCCATACCATATATTAATTTTTGTGGATGACACCCCTATATATATAGATATCCGATATATAGATATTTAGTGTTAGGGTTAGGGTTGGAGTTAAGGTTATGGTTACTGTTAAGTTTTTTGATGTGTGATATTACCTTAACCCGCTGACGTGACAGGCATTATTACTTCGCACGTACCAATCAGAGACGCGTGATTCATCAATCTGGCGTCGCCATCCTACCGTACAGTTTAAAAACTCGCGTGCTGCACAGTGACACTTATATATATAGCAGGTAGGAAAGCGGGATCGCTTAATTCGCTCGACGCTCGCTTGATTTCACGCCTTCACAGCACGAATACACATCCAACAGCTTCCATCTTTGTTTCTATTTCAAGAACAGTGTTCACTTGTTATAAAAACATAATGTCTCTGTTCGTAACCGAGCTGTGTCACGCGAAATCACACAAAGACTGACGAAATTCTCGCATTCGCTCCCTTTGCCCAGTTTATGTAAATGGCTGCCAGAATCAGGAAACACCTACCGGCGCTCTTCGTGACCTCATTCTTGCGCCGCAACGCTGCAACGTTTTTACAACGCTCCAAAATGCAGCGCGCCGCCTATAGCCCTTAGACTGGTACTCGCTCCCACCTATCGGCTTAGTTACTCGATGGGTCCCCCGATGGGTTCCATCGAGTAATCGAGGTGGGAGCGAGTACCAGTCTACTATAGCCCTGTACTTGCAGCCATTTACATAAAGTGAACACTGTTCTTGAAATAGAAACAAAGATGGAAGCTGTTGGATGTGTATTCGTGCTGTGAAGGCGTGAAATCAAGCGAGCGTCAAGCGAATTTAGCGATCCCGCTTTCCTACCTGCTATATATATAAGTGTCAGTGTGCAGCACTGCAGCGCCAGTAATGGCGCTTGGCGGCAGCCAGTGTTTGTTGTAGATGAGCATTTGGACGGGATTTACAGGAAATTGTCGGCAATAATATTAATAATAATAGGTGAAAGAGAGTATAGAAACATTAAGACTTTGGTAGTAAATAGATTTCGTATTTATTTAGCATTATATTTTATTTAAACGCTTTAAGTGCCTGTGGGTAGACCCTACGGGCATGAGTATGACTACTACTACAAGTACTACTAGTAGTACTACTACTACTACTAGTACTAGTACTATTTTTTATAATACATTGTGACTGTCATTGACACAAATTCACAATCAGTGAATCACAACTCACCACTCAGGTCTCCAGTTCATGTTTCTACTATTGGCCAGCTCTTCTCCTAGCATAGGCGCCCAGGCAGGCACATATACCGAATAATCCTAAAGCCAAGCCTAAGATGAGCGCCAATGCATCGCCTCCGTCAAACGCTAGAACGCCTTGTAAGGGAAAGATGAGTGAAATCGCAAATATTACTGGTGCCCAAGACTCCATTATTATGTCAGTGCGTTTTTACTACGTCGTATACTCTGAATCGCGAATGAGCTTTTCCATAGCAGGGTACGTAACATAGCCCTTACAATTTTCGTGCGTAACATAAATATTATATTTTGTCAATTTTTTTGCTAAAACTACACCCGGATTTTCTCTTTGAAATTATTTCAAAGTAATTATTTAGGGTATCCGTTCGTGTGCTGCGGGGCAAATGTTCTATATATAGACATGACGTCAGGTTCAAATGCCATCCGCTGACGTCACGCTCGCAACTGCACGCCTGTATCGCTCTGCCACCACACAGTAAACAGACGTGACACAGTAAACAGGAATATCTTTTTCGTCGAAGAGGTGAAATTCATCCCATATGCATGAACAGCGTGAGTCAGGGGTCGACCTGAATTTTGATGAGACACTTGGAGTCGTGGATCATGACTACTATAGCAAGAGTTGCTACGAGATCAAAAGTAAAGTACCGGTAGTGGAAAGGTAAGCAAAATGCCAAAATGATGCTGAAACAGTCCGCCTTGGACTTGCATGGTTACTGTTGACAGGCGTTTCATGGTTTGCGATAGCCACAAGTTCCCATCTCGCTTAACACTACGTGGCCGTGTAACTAGTCGGAGAGCCTGGTCGGTTTAGGTTTGCGATAGCTCTAACACTATATCCCGTGTACAGTTGCCGCAGGTATACAACTATGATGACTGATGGTCTTCTAACCCTAGCAAGACCGTTTCTTGGAGCTAGGTTTGCGATAGCTCCAAGGAGTGTATTGTAAATAGGTGTTTATGTGTACATGTGATGATGTGTTCGCGTGTAGAGCATCTGTACTAGTACTACTAGTACTACAGTAAAAACCCGCGTATAAGAACATAGATTTTAAGAACATGTTAGGCTAAAATTTCCCATTTAGACCCCTTTACATAAGAACCTGTTTTAGGCTAAGATTTTAAAGTAGGTTCTTAATTTTCCATGCAGATGAAGACTTAAAAGGTATTTTCAAATGCCTTTTATAAGACAACGCGCAGTGAAATGGGAGGAACTAGAGTTTATTTTGTCATAAGGTAGTGTGATTATGCATGCCACGAAGTATTTGCTAGTCTAGTACTGGAGAAATTTGCGTTTGGATGCGCATTGTGCGGCTTTAAACTCTGGGGCCCTAACAAGTTATGATCAACAAACTTAATTAATCGGAACACCGCTAATTATTGGTTGGGTTCCGGGCAGGGGTAGAGGTAGGGTTGGGTTGGTTAGAGTTGTTTTAGGTATTTTTTAGGCTATTGTTAAGAATTTATTTCTTATTTCTGTTGCTGTCAATGCAATGTACCTCAACAAAATGTATCTTATATTATCTTATCGTCATCACGTAATAAGTACATTTTAATTGGCTCCATCAAACTGTTAGATATGACCCCAAAAAAATTGGTGCAGCCATGCGAATTAATTCCGTTTTCTCCTAGGTTTACATTGTTTTTCACCTGGACACTACACACGAGTTCAAAATCTGAGAATGGCTTGCCTGATTTAGCGACAGCATACGCTGCATTACAGACAAGGGAGTCGTGGTTTTTTTTACTTGCTTACTTACAGACAAAAGTAGTGAAAACTTATCCATCTACTAGTGGTAAACTTCCATAAAACTTTCCATAAAATTTAGGCCGTGGCTCCTCGACCGGTAACCGGTCTCCAATGTTCCATGGAACTAATACCTGAAAATACTCTACCGCAATTATGTATTTAACAATATATATAGTCAAATTACCGGTCGAGGACCCACGGCCTAAATTTTATGAATGGCGTGCCTGATTTAGCGACAGCATACGCTGCATTAAACAGACAACGAGTCGTGTTTTTTTTACTTGGACCGATTCCCATGAGAGCTTTCACGAGTGGCGATTCGGCAATAGTAGTTTTCACTGAACTTGGGCCTATACTGTATATCTCACATGACAGTTTAGTTCCAGCAGGAATTTTCACTGGATCAGTTTTCACTACTTTTGTCTGCCAACTAGGGCTCATCTCTAAACGCAACCACGGTGTGAGTGGATGTCCGGATGCGTAGCCTGGAGGCAAGGCGACCGGTTCCGCACGCGTAGCCACTGCACATGATCCTTTTAACCGGTCGTTTAGCCATGGAACATTGGAGACCGGTCACCGGTCGAGGAGCCACGGCCTAAATTTTATGGAAAGTTTTATGGAAAATTTTATGGACTAGTGGTAAACTTCCATACAATTTTCCATAAAACTTAGGCAGTGGCGCCTCGACCGGAAACCGGTCTCCAATGTTCCATGGCTAAACGACCGGTTAAAAGGATAGACCGATAAACAGGGAGCCTCCCTCGCAGCTTTTCTAAGTTTGTACTGTGTGCAGACAACAGCCCTAGTTGGCAGACAAAAGTAGTGAAAACTTATACCATCTACTAGTGGTAAACTTCCATAAAACTTTCCATAAAATTTAGGCCGTGGCTCCTCGACCGGTAACCGGTCTCCAATGTTGCATGGAACTAATACCTGAAAATACGCTACCCCCAATTATGTAATTTTA
>NW_014577801.1:94176-112594 GCF_000485595.1 Priapulus caudatus
CGTTTGCGATGGCTCTAACACTATATCCCGTGTACAGTTGCCGCAGGTATACAACTATGATGACTGATGGTCTTCTAACCCTAGCAAGACCGTTTCTTGGAGCTAGGTTTTGCGATAGCTCCAATGAGTGTATTGTAAATAGGTGTTTAAGTGTACATGTGCTCGCGTATAGAGCATCTGTACTATGGCTAGCTCTAGTACTATAGCCCGCGGATCGCTGCCGCAGGACCAGCGAATGGCAGCGATCCGCGGGCTATAGTACTAGAGCTATACTATGGCATGCCAATACTACTGGTGTACTCAAGATTCAAGATTCAAAGATGTTATTTGTGCATACGACATACATACATACAGTGTACAACAGAAGATATGAGAATGACAGGTCACAAATACATGGTTTGACAGATGAAGCATGGGGGTGGCGAAGGATCCGAAGGTCATCAAAGTCTGCCACCCCTGAAAAGATTAGTTCGTAGATGATGTTAGTTAGGCAGCTGATGTACTAGGCCTAATGGTAATAATCTAATATGATTAGTAATAGTTTCTAGCTCATCTATTTGTATTGCTTTGTGTATTCCTTGCATGGTCACATTAACATACGTCTGCATATGCATACCCAACTTTATGCTGGGTAGTCCATGCAAACACGACTAGTGCCTAGCGAGTTCGTTAACTCCAGGTACACGTGAATAAATTCTAGATTACACTGCCGTTTCCCAGAAATTGGAGAATCAATGTCAGGGCCACACACTAATGGTGGTTGGCGGCGGGGGAGGGGGGGTAGTATGCTACACTAGTGGGTAGTAGAGCAGAGGTGTTGTAGCTCTGCCCAGCCGAGGTAGAGTTGAGGTGTGCTATTCGTGGCTTAACAGCTACACATCCTGACTGTCTGTTACGACAGAGATCCGGTGAACTAAACTCTGCTAGTTGTTAGAGTAGCAGTGATGCGCCCCAGCAACAAGTTACAGCCTTTTAAGTATGTTTTGGTAAGTAGTAGCCGATTGATTCAGCGCGATGATGTTGGAACCTGCCACCTGAAAGTAACTCATTCCTAGTCGTTTGTTATCTATAAAAAACAGGTGTGTTAAACTTATTAAATAGTATTACCTGCCAAAGTGATATATAGCTGTGGGGTTACCCAGCATTGTCCAGATGATAACAGTGCTATGGGTGGTGTATATAGTAAAGTTCTATCAAATTGAATTGGAAAAAAACACAAGAATTATGGCAAGGTTTTTGTACTGTCTGGCTGCAGAATAATGTCAAGTACTGGGCTTTGTAGCCTAAATAATTCATCATAGATACACATATTTAATTATGCATGCGTCATTAGTTTTACTCTTATAGAGGCGTGTGTGTGTGTGCGTGTGCGTGTGCGCATGCACACGCGTGTCTGTGTGTGTGTGTGTGTGTGTGTGGTTAAACTTCTTTTAAATTCAAGTAAGGCGTTTGTGCTGCACACATGGAAACGGAAACGTGGCTGTGTGATCGAGCTTACACTACAGCGAAACATATTCAGCGTTACAGGCACACACACAGACATTGAGCTCATTGCTTTCACGTGGAGCCATCTGGTGGAGGTATTTATTATTCAGTAACTGTAGGCAGTTCCAAGGCCTGTCTCCCACTTAGCAAATTCTCAAGACGAATTCATGTTTCTATTTTTAGGAGCATCCGATATTAAAGCTAGGGAATGCATTTCAAACGTACCGCATTGCTGGTGGCAAAGATGAGATAAGGTTCTGCTAATGTGCTGCTATGATGTACTTGTTGGCTGAAGCGTACGTAGCTGCATGAGTAGTGTGCGCGAGCAGAACCTATCGAGAATATTAAATACAGTAGCTAGAAGGGCTGAGTTATCTGCAGTAGCTCGAATGGTGAGTTATCCACATTGGTCTGGCGTGGAGTGATGTTCTAGGCCTGTTTAACGGGCAGCGTTTCTGAGACGGACTGTGTGTATGTGTTCGTGGGCACATATATTGCAGGTGCGTGTGTATTGTGTGTGCGTTCGTGCGTGCATGCATGTGTGCGTGTATGTACGTGCATGTGAGCATGGGCATGCATAATATCAGGGGTTAATAATGACAAATTTGTCATTATTAACCCCTGATAATATTGATGTGCATGCATGAGTGCGAACGAATATGGTATATATATATGCATCATACAAGTGGGTATCTAACCATGTATTAATCTATGCATGTATAGGTGTGCGAGTCAGAGTGTGTGCATGATGTGACTGCATGCATGGGTGTGGGTGTGCGCTATCTATGTTGCATATATATCATTATGCATATATGCTAAGCCACACACACACACACACATATACGTTCATACCTTGTATTTTTTTCCCAAGATGCGTAACGCACTATGTTTTATGAGCGTGGAGTGTTGAGCGATAGTGCATGTACACTGACTTCCCCCATCCATCGCAGTAGCCGAGTGAAATTCCCCGATCTCGTGGAATAGCATGTTCTTTCTAATTTGCGATGGGTCACAACTCAAACGCTGCGCATTACAACTACTACGTAACTGGCTGCAGTGCCTAGCTACGCACTTCATGTGCCTGGCCCTCGGCATTAAACCTTCACTTGTACTAAGCACAAACCACTACAAGTCAGACTGGGAGAGATTCAGTGAGGTGTCTGTATAGTAATACAGACTGCGTGCATCACTGGTGGTGTCAAAGGTGCAACCAAAACGGTGGCAACTCGGCTGGTCAGTTGTGCTGTGTTTTGTGAGGAGAAGCTGTGCTGGACTTCACCGCTGGAGTTTGGTCTCTCTGCTCATGCCATCGTTTCCTTTCATTTCCTATCGTGTCCATCCATCCCAAAGTCATATCGTGTTCGTTCAGACTCCAGTGCTTTGCGCAGCTAACTGCACGTTCGTTGGCTGTTAGCCTCTTGGAGTGGATTGGTGGTTGCATATAATTAGCCATCATTTATCAGAGATAAAAGATTCGCAGAGCTGCGAGCATGGAGCATGCCGTGGCTCTTGTTCATTGAAGAAGAGTGCTAAACTAAGAGTAAGATTGTTTTTGTTTTGCAACGAAATGGATTAAAATCAATAGTCCTTTTTAAATGAGTGGGAACGTGAACTTTTATTTTTGGTATGACATCATGGAATAATTTTATCTAATCTGGCAGCCATCCAACTGCCTGGTTGCGTTGTGCGTATAGAATTTAATTAAACCCAAGGTTGCTGTTGATATTCATCATTAATTAGCTCAGCTGACGAAGTCGGATGCAGCTTGTAGAATCGCATGAATGTTCGTGCGTCCGTCCGTCCGTCCGTGTGTCAACAGTTGGGCACAAATCTTTACCGCTCGGCGTACGGTCTTGATATTTGGGACGTGGGGGGGGGGGGGTGGGTCGAGAAGGGACCTCGGGATGTCAAATATTGGGGGTTAAAGGGTCAAAGGTCAAGTGTGTTAATGGAGGGGAATATTTCCCCCTTAACTTAAGGGTATAGGAGAAATACGGAATTGCGGCACAAATCTCAATGGCGTTGACCTACGCTCTTAATATTCAATGTATAGTGTGATGGAGAGGGAAACCCATCACCAGCGCGAAATTGGAGGTCGACAGGTCAAGGCAGTGGGGGAAAGGGTCAGATATCATACATTTTCTGAGGACATGGTCTAACGGCCGAGTGAAAAACTTTTTTTGTTTCAGCGCTGACATACCATTTTTATCACTATTGAAGGACCATGAAATGTGCTTTCGCTGACGTGGCAAAGAGTAAGTGTCTGATAACCTTTTTGACCTCAAGAGAGGGAGGTAATACGGATTTGTTGACTGTTAACAAAGGACTGAACTGCTTTTGCTATTAAGAGCCCCTCACTGCACCTCTCCCCGTCCCTCCCACCTCAACCACCACACCACTAGCGCTCGCGCTCAACGCATATCCATTGATTAACATGTTAATATAGAGCGACTCAATTAGAGACACAAGCTGTATCTTTCAAATTTACCTGTTTACCGGTATAGACAAGCCTATATGATTTTTAGATGCTGTGCTTAGTAGTATACCTAGTATATGCTCTGTCAGAGCGCAAAACGCGAGGATGGTGGGGGAGGGCGCACTTGATTCGGGTTGCGTGAGAGTTTATTCAGAAAAATACCCGCTCAGATTGAAGTCGCTGTCACTCTGCGGCACTTGTTAATTTAATTCGGGTTTATTAATTAATACTACATGCCAATGATTAAGTACTCTTCCGCGCTTTAGAAATTAGAGGTTATAACAAGAGGTTATAGTAAGAAAAATGAAATTTTGAAAAATTGCCAGCGTCCATTAAATAAAATGTTTACATTCACTATTCATCGCTAACTTGGTAGGTCTCGTTGCAGTAACTAATGTTGAAGGGAGAGTGTAAATTATATATATTTATTTATTTATTCATTTATGTAAGTTGGCTGTGGCTTTAGCAGGTGCAAAGGTTGTACCCTGTGCTGGCAACGTGTGCTGTGTGCACCGTCTTACCATCATGTCACACGTTTCAAACTTCTGGTAGGGAATTGTGAAAATAATCTTATATGATTTTAGTCTGGGTGTTTTCTATATATATATGAATGAATCTTCGTGTAAAACTGTTGTCGGTTTCGTTCTTTATCAGTATTGCCTATCAAATTCAAAGAGTTTTACGTTTACGCCTAGTTACATAGAAGCTCGATATAGGGTGCGTCGAATGACTATTTGTTATTACATCAGGCAGTAGATATCAGGGCAGGAGTGTGACATCAATAACAAGGGAAATTCGTCATTTAAATAGCTTATAATAGACTACGATTTACTACGCGTAATCAATCCACTTGAGCTCAATACTCGGACACAGTAATTCGCAATCATCGATGCGATCGTTTCCTCGTAGACACCCGCAATCCGGAGATACAGCTAAAGCTCGACACGTTCTCATTTCTTTTGGCCTCATCCAGCCCATTGCGGCCTATTATTTCAAAACAAAAGGCAGCTAGCTAACGCAGCTATTTGCCTAAATGCCGAGCAATGTGGGCAGTGCTGGGAGATTAGGCATCAAACAACTCGGCGAAGATACTGTTGCCAGCGAATACAGTTACACAGGCCACCGTATGTAACATAGCTGGCATTGCCTGTCACGCACGGCGGCAACCGCCAATGATTAGCCTCGTCGGTGTAGTTGTGTCGATTCATCTTCCCCAGGAGCCACAAACGCCACATTCAGCTAGTCGAAGAAGGAGCAACACAAGCGAACTGGCGACAGGCAATGTTTGACTGCCTTTTGTCTTGAAGTTATAGAAGCGCGCAATGGGCTGGATTGAGGGCAAAGATGGAGAACGTGTCGTTCGATTTTAGGCTGTATCTAGACGGATTGCGGGGCGTGTTTACGAGAAACGATTTTAGCCGTGATTGGCCGAATGTCTGTGTTCGTTTGAGCTACAAGTTGGATGAGTTAACGCGGTGTAAATCGTAGGTATTATCAATGGCTACCCATAGTAAATGACGAATTTACCTTGTTTATTGTGGTGAGGTCACACTCTAGCTTTATACTTTGGTATACATGTACCTAAACTCCCTCAAATGAGGTTCTGTGTTTCCTTGGTTAGGTTGGTCATTCTATCAGTTATTGTGATACCTGATGATACATTTTTCTAAAATAACCCGTCTTTCCTTGAATGAGGTTGGCCGTTCGACCAGTTATTGTGATACCTGGTGATTCCTTTGTGCGATATTAAATTAAAAAAAAAAAAAAAAAATAAAAAAACAAAAAAAAAAAATGAAAAAAAAAAAAAAAAAAAAAAAAAAAAAAAAAAAAAAAAAAAAAAAAAAAAAAAAAAATGCATGTCAACATGCTCACCTTACCTAAATCAATGTAAATATTGAATTAGAAATGCTATCAGGCATATGGGTGTGTCACTCTCTAGCCTATCAATGCTTAGAGACCATGCGCACACGTTGTCAGAAACATCTTAGAGTTATATCATTATATGATTAAAATGGTCCCCATGATTCCACAGCCTAGGCCATAATAAAATTATTCGTTTGTTCTGCCCACACCCGACGACCCAGCAAAAACAAGGAGGCGACTCATTTGTACATTGATCTTTGCATTATTTTTTTTTTATAATATGTGTCAATGTAAATATTCATATAAATATGTAGGCAATACATGATATGCGTTACAAGCAAAACAAACATTCACATTAAAAGAGTATACTCATCACAAGCGCAACCGAGCATTGTGAGGACATCATGCTGATTGTAACAAGACCCCTTAAAAAAAAAAGAAGCCTACCTACCTACCCAACGGTTTTCAGCCTGGTCGGATGAGGGCAAACAAGATATATTTTAGCTCATCTGACATAGTCAGATGCACGCTGTAGATGCAGAGAGCGGTGCGTCCGTCCAGTCGTGCGTTCATAGTTGGGACATGGCTTGACCGTTGACGTTCGGTAGAATATTCGGAGACGTCAGGCGGAGATGTCAAACGTGTTGGAGGGATGTCGAGCTGGGGGTAAAGGGCAAAGAGGTGTAATTATGAAGGATGGAACTTCCCTCCTTACTTAGTGTATGAGGGGAAATTGCAGAATTGCGGCACAAATTGCTAAACGGACTCGACCTAGGCTGCGGACTAGTCGGTGTACTACGTCATGTAGAGAAAAGCATCACGTGTGCCCGAAAATTGGAGCGTCACAGCGATCAAAGGTCATACATGGGCACGGGCAGCATTTTAGGACATTTCTGGAGGACATGTTCTTATGGAGCGATTGAAAATGATTTTGTTGTTTCAGCAGTGGAACTGCATTTTTATGGCTTTATTGAATAGCGACCATGAATGTTAATTTCTGCGAATGCCGAAGAGTAAGGTGATCGGATTAACCTTTTGGGGGGACCCTCAAGAGGCGGTTAAACATGGATATTCTTTAACTGTTGAAAGGAATTTGACTGCAGGTTTGCTAGTAGAATCTTATCATGCTGAGATGTATGACGGCATACAAATGTCACAGTGAATTTCAAAGCTAAAGTTTGGGTGAAGAGGTTTATGCTCCTTAAATGCGATATAATTTCGGTATGGCATTCCGTAGCTGTCAGGTGTGTTACATGATAACGTCTGCCATGCCGTGGCCACTGGCCACTGCCAGTGCAGTGTGGTGGTGTACTGTGTAGTTTTTGCCTACGTTAATTAGTTACAGGTGGCAGCTCTCCTATTTCAGGTGTGGTGCGTAAGGGTAAAATGGGATGATTGCGTTACCTATTCTGTCTTGAAATAGTTGTTCTACTAGTACGATGGGAGCTTCCATCTTTAATTGAAGCACCTAAGGTAACTCTGCCAGTTGTCATGAATTTCATCGAATTTTTCGTGGTTTCAACTTTATTCGACGGATCACACTATGTGCCCTGTGTAATGTAATTTTCCAGATAACGAGTACATGTGACACGTGTCAGAGCGTTTTTTGCTTGCCCGGTACATGTGTGAGTAAGCAGCGGCTGCTTTTATGACTTCAGGACATGATTCAACCACGATTTCACGTAAGCCGATATCACTTAAGCGTCAACCGTGTACAGTGTCATTACATGCTATATCAGTAGTACTTCATGAAATTACATTGCTAGTGATCACAAGATCCGCACGTCAAAATAGTTTAACACCTCGCAACACACGATTGCAAGGATATGAAGAACATGATAGCCCATTGAACTAGTGTCTTCGGGTCCTGGGCTGCTAGTGATCAACTAAGTATCCGCAAGTCCAAATAGATTCTCTACACACTCAGCAAACACTAGTTTGTCTATAAGTGCGGTCATCGCGGCGTTTGTATCGACATATTAGCTTTGTTGACGTCAGGATGAGCGGAAGTTCGCGCGTTCTGCGTGGTACCTTCAGAATTTCTCAGAATTTCTCAAGTGATGGAAGTTTTACAATTTAGGGTGTCGTTAGTCATGGATATGTCGCAGTGTACTAACAATAGATATATAATACGTTTCACCCATTTTGCACAGGCGGTCACTCATTGTGAAAAATAGAAAAACGACTGATTTTCCATTTCGATTTCTGACATAGTAGCGATGTATAAATGGATATTTCTCTGTGATTACAACTCGGATGAATTTAATTTTACACTCGTTTTAATGGTAAATATTGTGGTAAAAAAGCGCGTCAGGGGATTGTTATTAAGTGCGATATTTATTAGTTATGCCTCTTTATTCGCTAAAATTTTGCTATTTTAACACACAACTTGATTTTTAGCAGGTTTTTTCGAGTTTTCTCGGTAAATATGAAACTTAAAGAAGAATCCTGATGCACTATTTTGGTACATATTGTGCTTAACATGTGGCGAAAATTTTGTATCCTCACTCTTTCTGGTAATTGAGAAATATCCAAAATACCATTTTTACATAAAAATGCAAAATTTTTAGTTGGTATCATAATTAGGTGCTGGAAATTGCATGAATTTTTTTGCCTTTAGCATAAAGATATATCTCCTCTATAAATAATCACTTGTTTTGATTCGATTCGTTTGCCAATAAACGTTTAATCTTCACTAGAGCAATACCCGTGCACAACATGGAGAGTATCCTTAAACGTACGCGCCATCTTGTGGCAACTTTCATAACGATCCCAACGAAGATTCCTTTGAGAAGGTTCCTGATATCATCCCTGTGCCTTCCACTGTTTTGGCGTGATATGTGAACACATTTGGGACTAACAGGGTTTACTAGAATCCCACCACTCCACCACAGAGTCACCGCAGTAGACGTTAGATGAGCGCTGTCGCTCCGCGGCACTTGTTTTAATTGTTGCCCGACCACCTTTGTCACACGCTTGCATTGATCGAACGCATCCTTCATTGTTTACCTGCCGATTGTCGACGAAAACCCAGGTATTTCAGCGGAGCGTTGGCATTTTGCCCAGCATCATGAGATGGCTTTATCTCGGGTTGCGATGATAATATTTTATGGTGAAGCAGGCGGTGACGTCATGCTTGCTCGTGAATGTTTGCTGAGGAGAACTTTCGTCATGAGAACGATCAATGTATCATGTGAATCATCTACGTATTTCGGACGTCTGCCGCGTTCACGAGGGACCAGCGGACCATAGATCCAAACGCGCAACGCGAGTAGTTACACATCCTGAGTTGTCTTTACAGTCACATAGTACTCAGTAGTAGCGTTTTCTAATTCATTCATTACCGAGGTATAGCACATTTTTGTTGTCTGTTCGCACTAACCTCGCATTTTCAGTCGCGAGTGATTGATCAGTAGTTTTCTTCACCCATGTCTGCCAAAAATTCGTGCTTTTTACGCGACAGAGTTTGTTCCGAAATCCGATAGGTTCTTAAAAGTTAAAGTCAGGTGACTGTACCACTGAGTGTGTATAGTATAGATATTTGTGTCTCCATCTCTCTCCCCCTTCCTCTCTGCACCCTCTCTTTCTCTCCCTTCGCTCGCTACCTTTTCCTGCTCTCTCTCTCTCTCTGTAGTTTCTTTCAGCAGGTCGTGTGGTGGTAGTTAGGCCAAACTTTTTTTATCTTTTATACAGAGAAATTTGATACGAGAAATAGGAATATTCGTCACGTTTCAGGTCAGGAGTATGTAAAGCAAAATGTTGTTGTTTTGAAAGCTGCAGATGTGCGATACACTGTAAAAAGTGAGTAAGGGAAGGAAACCAGGTCGGATGCCCAGAAGATGGCTGTTTTCCAACCATTCTAACACATTATAGAAAAAAGTGCATAAATAAATGAAAAAATCTTCTTCTTTTTTTTCTAAAGCCTAGCGCTGTCTTGCGATTTTTTCATGCAACTTGACAGCAATTCTAGAATCGCTGTGAATATTGCTGTGAAATCGCTACGTCTGCGGGAACATGCAACTGCAACCCGTAGCGATTCTGGTCGCTTGTGACAAGTTGCAAGAAATAAAACTTGTTTTCGGATCAGACTCGTCGCTCCCAATCGCTCCCAAATTGTTCTAGAATTGCTTCGAAATCGCATGTGTGCGCACACGCGGTGACACATCGACCGATCGCTTGTGGTTGCAGGTTGCAGCGACGAGCAACCAAAAATCGCAGGTCTGCACTAGGCTTGACAGCCTGAGGAAGCAGCCATGCTGTCTGCTTGCATCGGTGGATGGCCCAAGCGAGTGAACACTGCTCTCTATGTTAGGTGTCATCAGTAGGTAGCGTGACGATGGTCTCACGTCTCAGCAGGCGTGCTACACCACTCTCTATGTTAGGTGTCATCAGTAGGTAGCATGACGATGGTCACAGTCTCACGTCTCAGCAGGCGTGCTACACCACTCTCTATGTTAGGTGTCATCAGTAGGTAGCATGACGATGGTCTCACGTCTCAGCAGGCGTGCTACACCGCTCTCTATGTTAGGTGTCATCAGTAGGTAGCATGACGATGGTCTCAGTCTCACGTCTCAGCAGGCGTGCTACACCGCTCTCTATGTTAGGTGTCATCAGTAGGTAGCATGACGATGGTCACAGTCTCGCGTCTCAGCAGGCGTGCTACACCACTCTCTCTATTCTGTTTGACGAGTTAGGTGTTTTTACCAGCGATAAGGAGAAGCTGTATAATTCTGTGTTGAGTGTAGGCATGGCAGTCCTACCATGTGATCACACTGGGACGGTGTGCTCATCGTAATCCACGATACTAGAGGTCATAGGTCATCCCGTGCCACAATGGTGACCTCGTGCCAAGGTCCCCAGGTCATAGGTCATTGCGTGTCATTCGTCCAACAACTTGGGCGAATTGAGCTAGCCATGTGTGTGGGATAGCCATGCCTTGCTTGGATATTGTTGCTAGGTTGGTCAAGCTATACCACTTTATATGTTTTTCATGTGTGCACCTCCAAAATGATGCATTTGTGGCACTTATTTACGTAGCAGCGTTTTTAGAATGCACCATCGCAGTGCTGATTGGCTAGAAATACCTGTCAGTTACAGCAGGCAGATAGGTAAATTAGATATCTTACTGTCTTTTCCTCTCCACGCACAGAAAAAAATTTCAGTCAGGTAAAACGAAACTTCAACGTCAATGCGAGGGCTTAGCTTCGTTTCCCTCCGTCTTACCTGCGTCCGGTGACCTACCTGACGTCAGCCAGTAGGACTTGCGATTCATCTTCTCCTAGATATCTGCTCCTCGATCGTCTATCTGTTTAGCTGGGCCACTGTTACTGGGTTTGAATGCGAGCTCTTCTTGCGGTTCCTGGGTTCTATGCGGCTCTTCTCCGGCGAGTACCATGGGTTCTCTCGTGAGCGTTTTCCTGCGGTTACTGGGTGTTTGTGAGCGTCTGGTCTGGGTGCCGCGTTACCTGGTCTCATGGCGAGCGTCGTCTTCCTGCCGGTTAAACCATGGGTTCTCATTGCTGCGCGTCTTCTCTAGTGCGCGTCACCTAGGGTTCTCAGTACGAGCGTTCTATGGCTGCGGTACCTAGGGTTCTGATGTGAGCGTCGGGTACGTGCGGTTACCGAGTGACTCATAGCGGGAGCGATCTTTCGTCGTGCGGTTACTTGGAGTTCTTAGTGCGACGGTTCTTCTGTCCGTGTAGATAGAAAAGAGGATTAACGCTTAGGTTCTCAATGCGCAGCGTCTTCTCCTGCTTGGGTCACAATAGTGTAGGATTAGTCTAGGCGAGCGTCGTTCGTCATAGTTGTTAGATACGGTTTAACTGTGATAGAGATAGAGTCGTTCTCATGCAAACATCTCTCTGTCGGTACTCGCTTGGATATCATAGCAGCGTCTTTCTGCCGCTATGTACCTGGGTTCTCTGCGAGCGGATCTTCTCTTGTGCTCTAGCTAGGTAGATATAGTACTGGTTCTCATCGTGAGTAGGTTTGTCATTGCGGGTTACTTAGGAGTTGACATAGTAGTTAGGCGAGGGTCCTTCTACTCTGGATAGATGCGAGTGTTACGCTAATAGCGAGTTTCTCATTAGCGAGATAGATAGAACGTAGTTCTCCTGCCGGTTAACCTAGAATAGATGTAGACTGTGTAGGGTTCTCAATAGCGAGGTTTTCTGGCCGGGTATAGAACTAGTTGAGCGGATATCGTCAGTAGTCGCAACAGCGTATATGCTGCCGCGAGTTTAAGCTGGGTATCTCTAGCGAGCTAGTCGTTCCTGCCGGTATACTCCTGGGTTCTCTAATGCGGAGCGTAGTCTTTTCCTGACGGTTTACCATGGTAGTTTATGTGGCTGTTTCTCTGCCAGTTTACTATAGTCTCATGTGATAGCGTCCGTTTCCTGCGGTTACCTGGAGTTGATCTATGCGGAGGCGTTCTGTATCTAATGACAACGGTATAACGCTGGCCGTTTCAATGCGGCGTTACGTTCTATACTGGGCATAGATAGTAGCTAGTGTACCTAGATGCTAGTGAGATGACTGATGAGTAGATGGTTCTCATCGAGGACGTCTTCTACTGGCGGGTATTTAGAACTGGGGGTTCGTCATGCGAGCGTTTATACTCTGAGCGGTTTACGCTGAGCGTATCGTCATGTGAGCGATCTTTTTCCTGCGGTTACCTGGTTCTCATTAGCGATGTCGAGCGTTTATATGAGCTGTGTACCTGTGAGGTTATTGATTGGCGGTGATCTAGTCTATAGAATAGATAATAGATAGATAGATAGATAGATAATAGGATAGATTATGTCGGTTACCTGGCGTTTCATGCACATCTCTCCTGGCCGGTTACTGGGTAGATAGATGATAGTTGCTCTTCCCGGGCGAGTAGCTCATAGTTAGAAAGACGGTAACTGAGCGCGGTGATACTGGAGAGAGGAGAGAGTTTATGCGGTGAGTGTAACGCGTCTGTGCTTTGAGCGAGAGCCGGTTACCTGGATAGCTGTTCGTCATTTTTGGGCGATGTTCTCTCTCTGCGCTGGGGTCTTAGTGGGTTATTGTGAGTTCTCGCATGCGCCTGGTCGTCAGATGTCTCTGTTGGGCCCGTGCTTACACGGCTGGGTTTCTCATGTGCGAGCGAATATGTGCCGTGACGTTACCTAGTTCTCATGGCTGTGGCGGATCTGCGGCCTGGCTGCTAGACTGATCCTGCGCGTTCTCATACTATGGTGCAGGACATTCGGACTTCTGCTCAAGTACTTCATGGCGTTTCATTGCAGCGCCATGTTTCTTCTCTGCGGTGACCCTGGCCGTTCTCATGCGAGAGCGTCCTCTTGTCGTTACTGGCGGGTCTCATGTGATGTGAGGGGCTGCTCGTACTGCGGTTACTGGTTCTCATGCGGAGCGTCTTCTCTGCGGGTTCACCTGCCGTTGTGATGGGAGCGGTCTTCTCATGCGGTTAAGCCATGGTGGTTCGTAATGTTTGATACGCAGAGTGTGCTTTCTGCGATATATTAAGGCTGCGGAGGTTATGATGACGGAGCGGTCATCTCGACTGCGGTTGACCTGGAGGAGAGAGGATGACTCTCGAGTACTCAGAGTGATTTCTCGTGCGAGGCTCACTGGGAGAGGCGCGTCGCGATGAGGCGAAGGAGGGGAGCGTTATTCCTGGAGCATTTTGTATGAGCCGGGGGAGGAGTGGGGGTTGGTCGTGTGCTGCAGGGTGCGTCATCTCTGCGGTACCTGGGTTCGGCATGGCGAGGTGCTTCTCCTGCGGGGGGACCTGGGTTCTCTGCGGCGTCTTCTCCTGCGGTTACGTGGTTCTATTGCGGAGCGGGCTGTGGTCGGTTGTGGCTGACGTTAAGCCTGGGTTCTCATGGGGCGTCTCGTCTGCCGGTTACTGGATTCTCTGCGAGCGTGTTCTCTGCCGGTTAGCCGTGGGTTCTGATGCCGAGCATTTTCCGTGTCGGTGTGACTGGAGTTCTCATGCGAGCGTTCTTCTCCTGCCGGTTACCTGGGGTCTCATGCTGGTTAGCGGGTTGTGCTCTGTGTGGGCGGTTTTGATGCTGTGGGGTGTGCTCATGTAAACATCTTCTGCGGTTACTGGGTTCTCATGCGGCGTCTTCCTGCGGTTACTGGTGGTCGGTGCGCGTTGTCGTGGCGGGGTTTCTGTCCTGGCGTTTACCTGGTCTCTATGGCAGCGGTCTTCTCCCGTGCGGTTACCTGGGTTGGTTCATGTGAGCGTTATCCTGACGGTTACGGGGTCTCTGGCGAGCGGTCTTTCTGCCTGCCGTTACTGGGTTCTCGATGGAGCGGTTTCTCCGGCCGGGTTCACTGGGTTTCATGCGAGCGTTCTTTCCTGCGGTTTACCTGGGTTCTCATGCGAGGGGTCGGGTCTTCTGCGGATTAACCTGGGGTTCTCAGTGAAAACTGCCTTGTCCTGCCGGTACGGGGGATGGGGTTTCGGCTGGAGGCGTTTCTATGCGGTTATATATGTGTGTCGTGGCGTCGCTCATGGCGAGGTCCTCTCCTCCGGTTACTGGGTTTATGCGGCGTCTCTCTGCGTTACTGGGGGTCGGTGTTACTGGCTGGCGCGATGCGATCCGCGTCTCCTCTCGCCGCGTTACCTGTTATGCGAGCGTTTTCTCCTGCCGGTAACCTGGGTTCTCATGCAAAGCACCTCTCCTGCGGTTACCTGACGTTTCTCACGCGAGTCTTCTAGTGCCGGTTACGCTGGGTTCTCATTGAGGTCGTTCTGCCGGGCCGGTTACCTGGTCTCATGCTGGAGGTCTTCTCGATCGGGTACTCGAGGTTTCATGCGGGTCTCTGTGGTCGGGCTTCTGCCGTGTGTGGTTACGCTGGGTTTATCTTGTGGCGTGCTTCTTCTGCGGGTACTGGGTTTTCATGTGGAGCGTCTTTCTCCTGCCGGTTATGGGTTCATGCGAGCGTCGTCTCTGCCGGTTACTGGGTTCGTATGCTGAGCGTTTTGCCTGTCGGTTGTTGGTTGTGATGCTGAGTGTTCTATTGCTGGAGCCGCTGTTCTGCGGTGCGGTTAGCCTGGTTTCATGCGGCGTCTTTCCTGCGGTATCTGTGGGTGTGTTCAGATGTGCGCGTGGTCTGCTTCTGTCGGGTTACTGGTTGTCATGCCGTAGCGTCTTCTCTGCGGTTACATGCGGTTTCTCATGAAACTCCGTCTCTTGCGGTTACTGTGATGTTACTCATGGGGGGTGAGCGTCTTCTCATGCGGTTACCGGGTTCCTGTGAGCGTTTTCCTGCGGTTACTGGGTTCATCAAGCGGGCGGTCTCTCTAGCGGTTTACGGGGTCTCGTATGCGAGCGTCTTCTGCTGCCGGTATGGGTTCTCATGGAGCATCCTCTGCCTGCCGGGTTACTGGTTCTGCATGGCGGGCGTTTCTCCGTGCGCGTGGTGTGGGTGGTGGGTGGGTTTTTGTGTGGTGATGTGCGATGGCGTTTTCTGCGGCTTACGCTGGTTCTCAGTGGCGAGCGTTTTCTGAGCGTATACGTGGGGTTCTCATGTGAGCGTTTCTCCTGCCGGTTACTGGGCTTCTATGCAAAGTCTTCTCTGCCGGGTGAATGGCTGCTGGTTTATAGTGGTGAGCGTCTCTCGCTGTGGTACTGCCGGTTACTGGGTTCTCATGCCCGGAGTCTGTCTCCTGCGTTTACCTGGTGGCTATGCGAGCGTCTTGCTCGGCCCGGTTAGCTGTTCTCACTGCGGCGTCTGTTCCTGCCGGTGACGCTGAGGTCTCATGGCGAGGTCTTTCCTGCAGGTTACCTGGTTCTCGATAGTGCAGAGGTCTTCTCTGACGGTTAGCCTGGTTCTCTGGAGCGTCTTTCTTGGTGTGTTCGTCGGTGTACTCGTGGGGTGTGGTGGGTGGGTGTGAGTGGGGGTAGTGGGGTTATGTGGCCGGCTTCCTGGGTTTATGGCAGGCTTTCCTGTCTGTGGGTTGAGCTTATAGTGTGTGTCATTGGCTGTGGATGGCTGTTTGTCTTCCTTGGCGGCGGTTACTGTGGGTGTGGGTTCTTGCTTGTTGGCGCGTCGTTCGTGGCTTCATCGTGTTTGATCGGGTGTGTCGGATTGCGAGGGTGCGGCGTTTCTGCGCGGTTAACGGTGGTTCTCCTCGCGCAGTGTCGGCCGCTGTGATCTACCGGCTGCGAGTTGGGTGTTCATTATTAGAAAATCAGGGCCTCCGTGAGATTTTACGTCGGCGCTGGCAGCGGATATCTTGGTGCATGCGAGTGTCGTTCTCCTGGCGGTCTACTGGGTTTCTATGCAACGGTCCTTTCCTGCGCGTTGGTGGGATTGTGCGAGGTATGGGGTGGAGGTTGTCATGATGTAAACAGTTTGGTATATAAATCGATGCTTTGTTGGCAAATTGATAAGAAAATCTTCGAGGTGGAGAGGTGTGGACTTGAAGCGTGTGCATTCATGCGAGGTCTTCTCTGCGGTTACCTGGTGGGTTCTGCATTGTCGGTTTAGTGCTGATCGGGCGGCTGGTAGCGTGGGTCTATTCTGAGCGTCTGTTCATTACCTGGGTTCTCATGCGAGCGTCTTCTCCTGCCGGTTACCTGGGTTCTCATGCGAGCGTCTTCTCCTGCCGGTTACCTGGGTTCTCATGCGAGCTCTCTCTCTCTCTCTCTGCTGCAGCCCCGGGTCGTCACTGAAGACAGCCACGATGCCGATGCGCACAAACCTCAAGCAGCAGCTGATGAAGGAGCAGGTGATGCAGGAGGACCAGCGCCACGGCAACAACCAGCACTTCTTCCCGGCGTCTGCGCCCGCGGCCGGGTTCGCGTATCATCAGCCGTCGCAGAGCATCCCGGTGATCCCGGTGAACAGTCGTCCGCCGCCGGCCGCCGTGCCCGTCCAGATGCTGCAGGTGAGGAGGAGAGCGGGGGGTATGTTCTGCGGATTCGCGGGTGTTCCAGTGTGTTCCAGATGCTGCAGGTGAGGAGGAGAGCGGGGGTATGTTCCGCGGATTCGCGGGTGTTCCAGTGTGTTCCAGATGCTGAAGGTGAGCGCGAGGAGGGATGAGAGTGGGAGATTGTTCCGCGGATCTGTGGGTGTTCCAGTGTGTTCCAGATGCTGAAGGTGAGAGCGAGGGGTATGTTCCAACTTCCGCAGATCCGCGGGTGTTTCAGTGTGTTCCAGATGCTGAAGGTGAGGAGCGAGGGGGAATGTTCCGCAGATCCGCGCGTGTTCCAGTGTGTTCCAGATGCTGAAGGTGGGGAGCGAGGGGGAATGTTCCGCGGATCTGCGGGTGTTCTAGTGTGTTCCAGATGCTGAAGGTGAGGAGCAAGGAGGGATGAGAGTGGGAGAATGTTCCGCGGATCTGCGGGTGTTCCAGTATGTTCCAGATGCTAAAGGTGATGAGAGCGGGGGAATGTTCCGCAGATCTGCGGGTGTTCCAGTATTTTGGTATCCAGATTTATTGTTCTTGAGGTTTAAATCAAATCCGTTGAGAAACGTGTGTAGGTGCTGTATATGTATGTATGTATATATATGTGTGTGTGCGTGCGTGCGTGCGTGCGTGCGTGCGTGCGTGCGTGCGTGCGTGCGTGCGTGTATACAGGCAAGTGGGGCAACCCTTTATAAAAATGTCACTCAAGGGAAATGCCAACAATTTCCTGGTGTCCATCCTAAAGAGGTAACCGCTAACATATATTTGACTAGTTTCTTGTGCATTTTTATTGGATTTTGTTGGATTTCTGCATTATAGTATACATGGACATTGTCGTCGGATAGTTTTCAGTTCTTTCACAACGCGTTTAGATATATATATATATATATATAGCTAGACTATTCAGCCGATGTCTTGTGCTGAGAAGGTAGACAGACCTCTCGTATTAGCTGACTGTGTATACACGCTAAGCCGATACCTGGAGAAAAGAACGATTCTGCTAAGCAAGACGTTGTGGGCGAACTTCCAAGAAATTGCGGATTACCAGTCGCACGAAAGAAGGTCAAGCAAGGTCAACTAGTTGACTGAGCAGAGATAAGCGAGGTTGACGGCTCAGGGGTGTGAAACTTCAGCTGCGTTATTGCTAGTTGGAGCAGAACTAGTGGGTGTTGATCGTGCCAATGCTAGTTTGTAGTTGCTAGTGCTACTGCAATGTAGCGCTGTCATAGATCGCTGCATGGTGTGAGAACGCACAGTGATGGTAAAGATGAGGAGAGACTGAGGTCGGGTGAGGATGAGTGGAGGCTGAGATGGTGGGGTGAGGATGAGGGGAGGCTGAGATGGTGGGGTTGAGGGGAGGCTGAGATGGTGGGGTGAGGATGAGGGGAGGCTGAGATGGTGGGGTGAGGATGAGGGGAGGCTGAGATGGTGGGGTGAGGATGAGGGGAGGCTGAGATGGTGGGGTGAGGTTGAGTGGAGGCTGAGATGGTGGGGTGTGGTTGAGTGGAGGCTGAGATGGTCGGGTGTGGTTGAGTGGAGGCTGAGATGGTGGAGTGAGGTTGAGGGGAGGCTGAGATGGTGAGGTGAGGATGAGGGGAGGCTGAGATGGTGGGGTGAGGATGAGGGGAGGCTGAGATGGTGGGGTGAGGATGAGGGGAGGCTGAGATGGTGGGGTGAGGATGGGG
>NW_014577801.1:113989-114363 GCF_000485595.1 Priapulus caudatus
GGGTTGAGGGGAGGCTGAGATGGTGAGGTGAGGATGGGGTGAGGATGAGGGGAGGTTGGGTGTCTGCGCTGGCTTCTCTTTCAACTAATTATAGCTGTTGCGCAACGGAAAAAAACTCATGCGTCCGCATTCTACAACACTGCATAGTGTTGGGTTGTTTACAGTCGTGCGCAGCGGCGTTTACACATGTCCATTAGATTCCGTATTTAGCGTTTACGCGATTAAATAATTCGAGACTTGGACGGAGATTCGGTGCTTATTAGATTCGGAATTAACAAATACCGCACTTAATAAGTACTGAATAATTTGTCGCGCCAGCTAAGCTCCGAATTGTTAAATGCGGAATTATCTGTTCATGTAAACGCATTCAGTGC
>NW_014577801.1:114373-116975 GCF_000485595.1 Priapulus caudatus
CCACTGTCGATCAATACGCGATTTCCGAGATAACGAACTAGTTAGGCACTGACGGCGCGTGTACGCCGCATAGTGATAGGGTAAGGCGCTTGGATCGGGGGTGGTGAGTGAGGTGAGGTAGAGAGGGTGAGGTGAGATGGAGAGGGTGAGGTGGTGTGAGGTAATGTGAGGTAATGTGAGGTGGGGTGGGGTGAGGTGAGGTGAGGGTGAGGTGGTGTGAGGTAATGTGAGGTGGGGTGAGGCTGAGGTGAAGTGAGGTGAGGTGAGGTGAGGTGAGGTGAGGTGAGGTGAGGTGAGGTGAGGTGAGGTGAGGTAGAGAGGGTGAGGTGAGATGGAGAGGGTGAGGTGAGGTGGTGTGAGGTGGGGTGGGGTGAGGCTTGAGGTGAAGTGAGGTAGAGAGGGATGAGGTGAGGTGAGGTAGAGATGAGGTGAAGTAAGGTAAGGTGCACTAGGGTGTTTCTGTATCCCACGCCGTGGTTTAAAATGTATGTACGTCACGTTAATTAGCACTACCAAGGCTTTGGATAATTGGTTCTTACATGTCTTGTATATGCGGCCGGAAAAAAAACCTTAAGACCATTGTTATCGACATTCCTGTAAATGTTCATTGATAAGGTTGAGCTAGCACGTAATCTCACCTGCATTGTTCTGTCTCATCGTATAGTAGCGCTGCGGTTGGTATGCGCTGGCGTAGTTAGCGCGAAAGCTCAGGCTTGTGCCCAGCCACATTGCTTGGTGTGCAATATGTGTGCGCGCGTGCGTCCGTGCGTGCGTGCGTGCGTGCGTGCGTGCGTGTGTGTGTGTGTGTGTGTGCGCGTGCGTGTGTGTGTGTGTGTGGGCGTGCGAGCGCGCGCTCGCACGAGTGTATGTACTTTTTGTGCGTGCATGCCTGTGTGCGTGCGTGCAGTCATCCGGTTTGTTCCGGTACCGTAGGGCGGGCCCGCAGCGAACGTGCACAGTGAGCGCATAGTGCAAAGTTATCATTCACATCACGTCGCATCCATGCGCTCTCATCTCCCATGTCACGGTTCGATTATTATTATTATTTATTTATATGCAGTTCTTCTAAACCCTCTGCATGAATCGCTCTAGGCTTCAGCTCATATCACTGTAGGTACTTGAGAGACCGAATGCTTTGGTCACTTTGTATTGCCATGGTCACTTTGCGTTGCCGTGGTCACTTTGTGTTGCCGTGGTCACTTTGTTTTGTTGCCATGGTCATGTTGTGTTGATGTGGTCATTTGTGTTGATGTGGTCACTTGCGTTGATGTGGTCACTTTGTGCTGCCGTGGTCACTTTGTGTTGATGTGGTCACTTGTGGTGACCTCAACTACCTCTACTACTCTCCTACCCTCAGACTCTCCTTCCCCTCCTTCACCCTCTCCTACCCTTCCCTACCTTCTTCTACCCTCTCTTTTTCTCCCTTACCCTCCTTCCCTCCCTCACCCTCTCCTTCTCTTCCCTCCCCCACGCACGTACCTCATACACAGAGCACGGTGTGGGTGGGTGGCTTGCGTAGCCACGACCTTGAGGGTATGTTGGCTCTTTCCCTACCCTCCCCTCCCTCTCCTACCCTACCCTCCCCTCCCCTGCTCTCTCCTTCCTTCCTGCCTACCTCTCCTTCCCTTCCCGCCGGAGCCCGGTGGCAGGGTGTGGATGGGTGGCTTGCACAACCACGACCTTGAGGGTCTGTTGGCCCCGGATGCGCTACTGCTCGGCGTGCTAGTGTTGCTTGGCATGCCGCCAGGAGGCAGGATGATGAAATCGCTCGCCACGTACGGTGCTTTCCCTCTGACCCTTGTCCCCATGCACCGTGTGCCGTTCACCCCCCCCCTGTTGTTGGTACAAGCTGCAGAGCTGTCAGCACCCACGCACTCGCTGCCGATTGCGATCGATTCATTGATTGGTAATCGGACGTAGATGTGTTTGGTGAGTACTGAGTAGCGCCTTGTACTTGGCTTGTCACCCACCAGGCGGACTTTGCCACATGCGTGGTGATGCTGGTGGTTGCTCTTAAATACTGGTACGTTGTTGTTGTTGTTGTTGATGATGGTGGTGATGAAGATGATGATGATGACGACGACGACAACGATGACGATGATGATGATGATGATGATGATGATGATGTCGATGGTGATGTTGATAATGATTCCAGCTACTATGCTAACATTCGTGGTCTGTCCAGCTACTAGTCTATGCTAACATTGGTGGCAGACAGACGCTTAGCTACTGTGCTAACATGGTGCTTGTCAGACTTCCACTGTGCTAACATTGGTGTTGGTTAGATGTCCAGGTACTGTGCTAACGTGGGCGGCAGATAGACTGTGGGGAGGTTTGTTGTCACTGGCAGTGATGATTCAAGACGTCTAGTATAATATAGGCCGGAGTTAATAATGACAAATTGTCTTATAATATAGGTTATAATATAGGATAGGTTTATTCCACATATACGTTACGACACACATGAGCACAACCATCAGTAGCCGCCGAGAGCATACTCTCTCTTCCTTCTCGCTCTCTCTCTCTCTCTCTCTCACGCTCTCTCGCTCTCTCTCTCTCTCTCTCGCTTTCTCTCTCTCTTTCGCCCTCTCTCTCACTCCCA
>NW_014577801.1:119757-123002 GCF_000485595.1 Priapulus caudatus
GAGATAGAGATAGAGAGAGAGAGAGAGAGAGAGAGAGAGAGAGAGAGAGAGAGAAGCACATTCTCCTCGGATAGAAATAGCTCATGACAATTTACGTAGGTGTCCTATGTCGCCGGGTAAGTAAAGGTGTAATGAGAGAGCGTGCATGTGGTAGGGCGAGCGTGCAAGATGCCAAATACGCAATATATACAATATATAATATATAATATATATATATATATATATATGCAATATATAATATCTATTATACATCAAGAACTAATAATATATATTATTGTATAATAGCTCTTGATGACATAAGAGAACGCGTGGTAGGACGAGGGTGCGAGAGGCGGGATAAATAATATAGCGAGAGGGACGGAAGAAGACTGAAGGGAAATACAGCAAAGGAAGAAAAATGGAAAAGGAAAGTGAGAGAGCTAGGTTGAGATAGAGATAGATAATTGGGTGGCGGAAAAAGGCAGGGAGGAAGGGAGAGAGAGAATTAGAGAGGGAGTGATGAGCGTTTCGAACCACTGTACGACAGTTACTTAAACGGTTGTGCGTATGCCGCCCGTGCACCGGGGTTCCTAGAGTAAAAAATTGTGCTCTAATTTTTTAATATTGTAAACGATAATTATAAGCAATGAGAAGGGGAACGGGTATTTTCGGGACGCGGGATTGGCCATTTTAATTAGCTGGGAACTGGGAAATGTCAGATAAATTTTCCGTGATTCGGGAACAGAAGTCCATCGGAACGTGGGAAAGACCCTCTAAAATTGTCTGGGATCTGGGAAAATTGTGTCAATTCGTCGGGATTTCAATTTTTGAGCTAATATTTTTATTTAGTTTTTTTTTAAATTTTTTTTATATTTATTTTGCGCTAATTAGATTTATGTAGACCCCAGGGGCCGGTTTCACGAAGCGGTTTCACATAATTGCCTGGGAACTGGGAATTGGGATTTTATTTTACTGGGATATGGGGTGTTTTTTGCTGGGAAAGTGGGAATGTACCCCCCCCCCCGTTCCCCTCCTCAGCAATGGCGCAGGATATAGTGAGCTGCTTTTATAAGCTGCGTATGTCACCTTGTGTAGCTCACCAATGTGATCCGCATGCAGCGAGTACTACGATTCTGTTGTTGCGGAAGATGATTAGCAGTGTGATTTACCCTTGAGATGACCGTGGAAAAATTTACTCGCACACGAGCTGCCGCTGCCCTTGGAATGCCCTTTAAAATCGCAGCAAGCAAACTCTGAAGGGTGGATTCGAGTTTGCATTTTATTTACTGGGTGTTTTTTGGCTAATGTCACGCAGCATAGTGGTGTGTTTCTAACGTATTTACGTTATACGGCGTAGATTATAACAGATTTCGTCTGCGAAACAATGGCAGAGTAATTACTATCGTAGAAGGAGCAAGATTCTGCTTGATTAGAAATTCCTAAGCTGAGACTACAGTGCGAACGGCTCACACATCTGGGGATCGGCGTCCATAATAAAAACAAACGCGGCCCGTGCTGTAGATTGTCCCGCGCGTCGCGTTCGTCACCGGCGGCGCAGCGGTGCGAGGCGCGCGGTGGTTGTCTACACTGCGCGGCCCTGCTATTGGTCGGCGCGCGGAGGTGTGTTTTGTTGTTGCTGCGCACTGCAGCTGAGAAGCGCGAGCTGCTGCGATGACGTAGGAACGACGAGCGTGTTACGGAACGCCGGGTGATGCTGGCAGCCCCGGCCACGCCAGCCAGCAGTAAGCGTAGAGAAGCAGCCGAGGAAAGACGTAGGAACGACGAGCGTGTTACGGAACGCCGGGTGATGCTGGCAGCCCCGGCCACGCCAGCCAGCAGTAAGCGTAGAGAAGCAGCCGAGGAAAGAGAGACAGAGAGAGACGGAGAGTGAGAGACAGAGAGAGAGAGAGAGAAGGCGAGAGAGAGACAGAGAGAGACGGAGAGTGAGAGACAGAGAGAGAGAGAGAGAAGGAGAGAGAGAGACAGAGAGAGACGGAGAGTGAGAGAGAGAGAGAGAGAGAGAGAGACAGAGAGAGACGGAGAGAGAGAGAGGAAGCCATCATCGGTGGAGGAGTTCATATTTGGCAGCAGCTGTGCAGTTTATAACGAGCGAGACTTTCGCTCGCGCCTCATGCTCCGCCGACCCACTCCGACCCGGCGACGTCATCGCGAACATGACTCGGACGAGACGTCAACGCAAGCCGTAACGTGTCCCAGCCTTCGCAACGTCTCGCCGGTGTCTCGAGTCGTGTCGTCGTCGCCCATGCATCGCTCTGCCGTCTCGGCGGCAGCGTCTCGTCAGTGACTCGCGCCGTGCCAGCGGTGTCTCGCGCGTGTCTCACGCGCGTCTCGCAGCATCTCAGCGCCTCGTCTCCGCTGTCTCGCAGCGTCTCAGCTGTCTCTAGCAGCGGCGTCTCAATCGTCGGCCACGCGTGATTCATGGGGATTGAAAACTACATCAAGGGGGAGCTGGCCTACTTTGACTTGCTTGTGAGTAGGAGATCGCGATTGCACGCGGGGCGCCCTCTATATTATGTTTGCTCTCTCGCAGGGATGCAGTATATGTGTCTTATTCGGCCATCAGCTGTTGCCGCTGGTCGGACTAACACCTGTATCGGTGTTCGGTTTGAGGATATGTACGTGCGTGCACAGGCACTTGGAACGTTTCAATAAAAAGATATGGTAAATAAACACGAAATGTATTTACTACCAAAGTCATAATGTTTCCCTACTTTCTTTCGCCTAGGCCTAGGAGATTCGCCTAGGCCATTTTACCGGGAGTGAATAATAATCGATTATCTATTCATTAGATAATTACAATAGATTAATTAAAATAGATTATGATTCACTCCTGATTTTACTATATTGACACATTCCAAGTGCCTGTGTGTAGGTAGGTGTAGCGATGTTGTTCGATGTTGTTCGTGTTCGCGTGTGTGGTTCGTACCTACTGACAGGTAGAGAGGATGCACAGGTAAACAGTCCCCCCCCCCCTGTGCGAGAGAAACCGGGAGAAACCGGTCCCATGCTTTCTCTCTCGGTTCGCGGCAGTGCAGGCTATTTATCATACAACAGCACGCGTTGTCGACTAGGAAAGAAAGCTGTAGGTGTGAGGTGATGTACGACTGCAAAATAGGAGAGAGAGAGAGAGAGAGAGAGAGAGAGAGAGAGAGAGAGGGAGAGAGGAGGAGGGAGAGAGAGAGAGAGAGAGAGAGAGAGAGAGAGAGAGAGAGAGAGAGAGAGAGAAAGATCGGAGCGGAAGAAGA
>NW_014577801.1:128232-134668 GCF_000485595.1 Priapulus caudatus
AATTGTGAGAGTGACGAACATGCATTGGTTCCTGCAGATAGCCCAACAGATTAAGTCAATATTTCAGGAGAATCTTTCAAATTGTGAGAGTGACGAACATGCATTGGTTCCTGCAGATAGCCCAACAGATTAAGTCAATATTTCAGGAGAATCTTTCAAATTGTGAGAGTGACAAACATGCATTGGTTCCTGCAGTTAGTCCAACAGATTAAGTCAATATTTCAGGAGAATCTTTCAAATTGTGAGAGTGACATACATGCATTGGTTCCTGCAGATAGCCCAGCAGATTAAGTCAATATTTTAGGAGAATCTTTCAAATTCTGAGAGTGACATACATGCATTGGTTCCTGCAGATAGCCCAGCAGATTAAGTCAATATTTTAGAAGAATCTTTCAAATTATGAGAGTGACATACATGCATTGGTTCCTGCAGAGTGTAGTGTGTAGAAAGTATGAATGAGCTGCCAAAAGGACCGATTCGTTGATGGATAAACTTACTCTGTGCCTCGCGTTTTTCGTCACAGAGAGAGGCGTCACAGAGAGCGTATATGACCGAACGCGTAGCCTGGGAGCTGGGCGTCCGGTAACAGGACGCGTAGCCACGGCCTTTTTTGAAAGAAATAACGAGTTTTGGAGGTGGCGTTAGAGGGTGGTGATCGGTGAAAGGTTGTATGAGCACGTCGTCTCACTGCCAGTAAACTCACCTCTGCTGGGACTGAGACAGGCAGCGCTAGCCAATCACTGCTGTGATAGGACGTTCTAAAAACACTGCTCAGCAACGAAGTCTTGCAGAGTTGACATTTTGGCGTGCGCGCGTGAAAAATGCGTCTAAAATCACTGAGAATCGGCCAACGATATCCAAGGGGGACGGTGTTGTGAATGTTTCGCTCAGCCGCTCCTGTCCATCCCGATCCATGCAAAACGTTGGCAAAAAGTTGTTTGCGTTCGCAGTGTGTGTCCCTGGCTCATGCAGAGGGAGGGTTTTCATTGCCAAGGTTAGCAACAAGCCAAACGTGGAGCAATGTCAGGGCCGTTAGGCTGCGAGAGAAAAAATCTATGAAAATGCGGAGCAGTGAAAATGAGGGAGTGGGGGGAGAAGGCGAGGCAGGGAGCGTAAAGAGTAAAGGAGAAGTAGGAACTATAAATGACTAGTCCATGCCCGTTAGGTGGTCCATAACGAAATGCGCTCCATTTAAGAAACAATGTAAAAACAATGTATAACATTTCTCTGGTTAGATTAGATGGAGCGACTTAGAAAATCTTAGATGGAGCGCCTTTGGTTATACATTGTTATTTACATTGCCATTGTGTTTTCGTGTTGTGACGTTGCCCCGCGCTCGGTGCAAAATTTTCCCACTTTTTTAATGTTTTTGAACGTGGAATGTGAAAAAAATAAAACTGTGAAGAAAGAAATAGCCCATGCAACGTGTCATGATCTGTAGAATGTTCCGACCAAGTTTGGAGAGGATCCGTTGAGCGGTGCGGAAACGTATAGCCGGACACACACAGAAAATCCCCAATTTATAGTAAGATAAGTTATAATTATAACTATAACATATAGTTACAACTATGAGATATAGTTTTCACTATTAAGGGTGGACAGGAAGAGGGAAGTAATGAAGAAGGATAACAGAAAAGTGAGCGACGGGGAGAAGAGAGATGGGGAGAGAAAGGGAAAGAGAGAGGGCCAGTGGGAAAGAAAGAGAAGGCACATGAAGTTGAGAAGAAGCAGGGAGTGGTACTGGAGTAAATGATAGAAAGATAAGACATGTACAGCCTACAGACAACACAGGCTAACGTAAGCTAGCATTAGGTCTTTTCTCGATGTTGTCACATTGACACTAATGCTAGGGATGATATTTGAATAGGCCGCAACTGATTAGTGAGTTATCTAATATTACCAGCAGTCGGATGATGCCACTGCTTCCCTCACACGACAGTAAATGCTCAAAGAATCTAGCTGCTTGGTTGGATTGTCCCAATACAGGGACGCAGGAGGTAGAAAGGAGTAGTGTACGCCCAATGTCTTTCCCCCGATGAAATAGCAAGCGGGTGCGGGATTTCGCGAAGTTTAAAGTTCGTGTCAGTTAGGCAGCAGTAGCGAAACCGGGTTTTTCCGAAAAACGAGTTAAAGTGTGCCGCAAAGTTTCCACTGTAGATGTTTAAACATCACGAAATCGTTTAAATTGTTTAAGTAATAAGAATAATTTACTTCGGACCCATTTTACTTCCAATTTACTTCCAATCCAATAATTTACTTCCAATTTACTTCCAATCCAATAATTTACTTCCAATTTACTTCCAATCCAATAATTTACTTCCAATTTACTTCCCGTTTACTTTCCAAATTAATTTACTTCCAATTGACTTCCACCTTTACTTTCCAAATTAATTTACTTCCAATTGACTTCCACCTTTACTTTCCATGTTCTTACCTGTAGCATGTGCGTGCGTGCGTGCGTGCGTGCTCGTAAGAGAAGCTTGCCATAAGAAGCTTTCTTTCGGGCAAAAGCAAAAGGGAAGGTGGGTTGGCACGCTGCCAGATCACTCTGCGCTTTCTCTGGCACAGCCGCTTACATTCAATATTAATTTTAAAGTGTAGCTGTTATGTACACTTGTTCTATTATGTGTTCATTACTGTGTACATTCGTACTATTATGATTGTACAATTACATGTGATTGTACTATTGTGAATGAACTATTATCAAGATCTAATAATACCCTATTAGAGGTATTATTAGCTCTTGATATAAGGCCAAAAGAAAATATAGGTGTGGTTACGGTTTCCCGACCGACCCTATTTATTCCCAGCGACCCTAAACATTTTATTCAGTTTTAAAAAGTTAATATTTAAAAATTTAAAAATTTAAAAAAAAGTTTCAGTTCCTGCTTCAAAAGGCACAACGCACATCCTTCGGACATGGTTCGTAAATAAAATATTTCAAGAAAATGTTTTCCCTACCTACCTACCCTATTTTTTTTCAGCATGTAACGGTAACCACACATATATTTTGTTTTGGACTTATGTATGCATTGTACTATTTATTACACACAATTAATTCCACAGGTCAATTCAACGTTTGGGATCGCCACCATGGGTGCAAAGTGACATCACACATTATATCACGAGCTAATTTGTCGTTATCTACCCCTGATTATATTATTATGGTATTATAAGTTCTTGATTATATATGCAGTTGTCAGACGAAGGTGCTCACTCTCCGCCGTCTCTCCTTCGTCCCGCAGATCGAGTCGAAGTTGGACAACCCGACCAAGTACCACCTGCAGGAGCAGCAGCGATCGCTCATCCGCAGCTGGTCCTCGCACGCCGACGGCGACCTCGTCGTCCAGTCGGTGCCCGGCGGCGGCGGAGGTCAGCAGGCGGCGGTGCCCGGAGGCACCCCGACGCATGCAATCAGCAGCAGCGTGCCCGGCCAGAGCCCCGACAGCCCGCTGTCCGCCGGTCAAGCGTCCGTGTCGACCACCTACTCCGAGGTACGTCGTCGTCGTTGTCTGGCGTCGTTAGCGGTTTTCGTCGAGATCACCTAACCCGGCGCCCTCGCCTGGCCCCTAACCCCCCACCACCCACCCATCCACCCCACCCCGCCGGGATCACGGAGCAATCGTGCTGTAATCGGGGCTTCGCCACGCACAGTGGAAGCCCCTCATCATCGTCATCCTGCGTGCAGAGTTTACGCCGTCGTCGTTAAGCTGGGTTCACGCTACCGACTTTATGTCGGCGAGTCGGCGAGTTGGACCGATTTTGCAATTCGGCAACTACGAGTTTGGCGAAAAATAGAACGTGTTCTACTCTCCCAACTAGATGCTGTCGATCGGTTGGTCGCGCAACTTTTGCGTTTACACTGCCGAGTGTCGGTTGCGAAGTTCGTCCGATTTGCCAATTTGACAACATAAAGTCGGTAGCGTAAACGCAGCTTTAGCGGTTTCTGTTGAGATCATCATCGTTGATAATGTAGGGCGGCCCCCGCGCCCTCGCCTTGCCCCTGCCTCCCCCGGGATCGCTGAGCTGTCGCGCTGTATTCGGGGCTTTGCCGCGCGCACAAAGGAAGCCCTCCGGTGAACTCCGGTCATCGTCGCGTTCGTCAGCATCTCTGCGGCAGCATCCTCGCTGCTGGAGGTGCCGTTCTATAAATAGCGCGCAGCATCGACGCCGGCATGCGGAGGGAGATGCGTCGTGGCTGATATGCGTGTTCTAGCCGTGGCCACGACTCGCCCCCCGGCTTTGTTCGCGAGGAGGCGAAAACCTGGCGTGACCTTTCACTCTCCTGCATCCCCCCTCTCCGACTAAAGTGCCGGAAAAAGTACAGGATGCAAAACACTGGGAAGCACCCACTGAATGCAGAGAGCCCAGAATTTGACCGGCAAGGTTGCAATGCATTTGTGCCGCGAGCACGAATGAGAGAGTTGGCGAAACTACGATTTCAGTGATTTTAAAAGAAATTTGTAACACGATCATTTCATTTTTGTTATTATTATTGTGATTTGATTTTTTCTCTCAAAATTATGACATTTTATAATGCATTCAAAATGTATTGCTATCTTAACAACAGTTTTGAGGTTTTCGAAACGGGTCGTTAACAGGTGAATATATTTGGGTTCATCGTGAAGGAAAATTTCTTAGTTACTTTCTCTTTTAAACGCCTCTATGAAATGCGGCGAATTTTTTTTACAATAAAATCTAAGTATGTCATCGGTTACAGAGCTTTTGGTATACAGCTCCTCCCCCTCCTTACCCCCTCCCTCACTCCTAACCGACTTTCACCCGACCTAGGTACTGTACCTGGACTGGATGTGCTAATGGTAGATAACAGCGTGGCCCCGGTGGTGCCTATCTATAATGTCACTAGTCGTGAACCCGCCAGCGACGCCATCTGTTACTGCTGATCCTGAGAACACTCTGTGGACGTGTGTGTGTGTAGTGGTGCTAGGTGCGTGCCTGCACTGTGGCCGTGTGTGTAGTGGTGCTAGGTGTGTGCCTGCGTGTGTGCGCGCGTGTGTGTGCGCGCGTGCGTGTTTGATGTGTATGATATTTACACACGCAGCTCTTTGTCTTCGCAGTGCTCCTCAGATTAGCAGTGAGTGTTAGCTCGATGTTACCAACCATGATGTTATTTATTGCTGCGCAGTTGTTGTCTTAGCCCGTTCCGCTCCGCTACGTCTGTGTTGTTCTCTCGTGTGTGTGTGCCTGGACACGTGTACCTGAACACGTC
Source organism: Priapulus caudatus (assembly GCF_000485595.1). Classification (NCBI taxonomy): domain Eukaryota; kingdom Metazoa; phylum Priapulida; class Priapulimorpha; order Priapulimorphida; family Priapulidae; genus Priapulus; species Priapulus caudatus. The sequence continues at coordinate 133,463 of NW_014577801.1, forward strand.
TCCATTACCTGGATAGATCCACCCTCCCTCCTTCCCTCCCTGTGCATTCTCGCCCTGCTGCGTCGTTCTGCTTGCTGTGTTGTTGTGCTATAGCTGCCTGTGAGAGCAGGCTGAGGTGTTCGTTAGTTCCTGCTTTGTTGCTGCTCTTGTTTGTTCGTTTTTCTAAAGTTGCTCCCTGACTGCCCTTTCTCTCTCATCTGCTCTCGTCTTAGTCTCGCTCAGCATCTCTCATCCAGCTTCTCATCTCTCTCTCAATCTCTCAATCCGTCTCTCGTCTCTCTCTCTCTCTCCCAGTCCGTTGCTCCTCTCTGCTCTCAAGCATCTCACTTAGCTGCGTTCGCCTCGTCTCCTCTCTCTCTCTACATCTCATCTCGTCATCTGCCCTCTCCATCTCGTCTCTCTCGCTCTCCCTCTTACCTTTCCTCCTCCTCATCTCTCTCTACCCTCTACTCGTCGTCTCTCTTTCTCTCTTTCGCTGTCTGCCTCTTCCTTTCTCTTCTTCTTTCTCGTCTCTCTCTCTCTTCCTCTCTCCTCCTCTTTCTCTCTCCTCTTTCTCTCTGGCTCTCCTCTTCCTTCTTCTCTCTCATCTCCTCTCTCCATATCTCTCTCTCTCTCCTCTCCTCTCTCTCTCTCATTCCTCTCATCCTCTCCTCATCTCTTCTCTCCCACTCCCTTCTCTCTCAATGCTGTATGACACTGCCCTCACACTTCTCTCTCTCTCTCCGTGTGTGTGTATAGTTGGATGATAGCCGCATCCTTGAGGACACTCCATGGGCTGGCGAGGCGCTGACCGACACGGTCATACGGTCGGCGCTCACCGCCCTCGCTGCAGTCGCGCCACAACGTGAAGTCAGCGATCATTTATTCACGCTCTTATTATGTTATCTTATTGTCATTAACCTGTTAAAAGACCGTAACTATTGTTAAACAGCATATATCACCGCCGCTCTTATGTTTATTTATTATCATGGGCGCCGACGTCGGAAGGGAGTGTCACATCGGCCGAATATCTTGGTCTGTATTGGAGGCAGACCTATGTGGCAGGTCTGCCGTCAGGCACTGTTACCTCTAACATCTACATAGCTGAAGGAGGGTGCAGTCCTCCTCCGTGGATCCGCCTTTCGTAAAGCGACGAGACGCGCCGTGAGCCTAGAATCTGGGCAGCGCAGCGAAGTCAAGGCTTGCAGCTTGGCAGCCTCGTTCAAT
>NW_014577801.1:137308-141540 GCF_000485595.1 Priapulus caudatus
ACACACACACAGAAAATCCCCAATTTATAGTAAGATAAGTTATAATTATAACTATAACATATAGTTACAACTATGAGATATAGTTTTCACTATTAAGGGTGGACAGGAAGAGGGAAGTAATGAAGAAGGATAACAGAAAAGTGAGCGACGGGGAGAAGAGAGATGGGGGGAGGAAGAGAAAGAGAGAGGGCCAGTGGGAAAGAAAGAGAAGGCACATGAAGTTGAGAAGAAGCAGGGAGTGGTACTGGAGTAAATGATAGAAAGATAAGACATGTACAGCCTACAGACAACACAGGCTAACGTAAGCTAGCATTAGGTCTTTGCTCGATGTTGTCACATTGACACTAATGCTAGGGATGATATTTGAATAGGCCGCAACTGATTAGTGAGTTATCTAATATTACCAGCAGTCGGATGATGCCACTGCTTCACTCACACGACAGTAAATACTCAAAGAATCTAGCTGCTTGGTTGGATTGTCCCAATACAGGGACGCAGGAGGTAGAAAGGAGTAGTGTACGCCCAATGTCTTTCCCCCGATGAAATAGCAAGCGGGTGCGGGATTTCGCGAAGTTTAAAGTTCGTGTCAGTTAGGCAGCAGTAGCGAAACCGGGTTTTTCCGAAAAACGAGTTAAAGTGCGCCGCAAAGTTTCCACTGTAGATGTTTAAATATCACTAAATCGTTTAAATTATTTATGTAATAAGAATAATTTACCTCGGACCCATTTTACTTCCAATTTACTTCCAATCCAATAATTTACTTCCAATTTACTTCCCGTTTACTTTCCAAATTAATTTACTTCCAATTGACTTCCACCTTTACTTTCCGCTTTGCATTTTTCAAATAAGATCATTGCACTTAAAATTGAATTACTTCTTGAAGTGAAATCCGGGATAATAATTTTGTTTCTCGTCGTCGCCACCAGGTGCCCTCGTCGACGTTGATGGGCGACGCGTACAACCTGAGCCCGCCGTCGTCGTCATGCCCCACGGACCTCGTTATCAAGCAGGAGCCACTAGAGCTGTCCGACGGTCAGATACGCGCCATCCAGAAGGACCGGCAGAAGAAGGACAATCACAACAAGAGTGAGTCTCTCATAACGGCCGATCTGTCGGTTACCGTGGCGACGCGGTTGGATTTGTACACGTGGACTTTTCGTATCGGGGGTTGATAATGACGAATTGTCGTAATGACGTTAAATGAATAAGTTCTTTTTAACCAAACAATAATTTTAAACGTTGGTTAAAAAGAACTTATTCATGTTTTGGATTATAACAATGAACTTAATTAACAATGTCATAATGACACTTATTAAGCCATTATTATTATTAAGGGCCATTATTAACCCCAGTTAGTATGCAGCACGTTAGAGCGGGTGTTGGGAGTGTCATCATGATTCTATTCAAGTTTCAACCCTTTATTATTTTAACCCCCTATTTTGCCCCCTTTCCTGCGACAGAGTTCCCACACAGATTGCACCTGAGCAACAGATAGATCTGACAGTCTGGACTTGTCGGTTGGGGAGGGATGGGTTGGTTAGTGATGCAAGTGGTGCTTTCTCCCTGGTTCCGCTTTGAAAAGTCGTGTGGAAATACGAAGTATCTTATCGCAGCTTCGCCTGCTAGCTACCGATAGAAGGGTATTTGCACTCCCTCCCACAAGTGCACAGCGCACCGTCGCCAAACTCTGCTCAACCGCTTTTTATTGCTGATGCTGGCGATGGATTTTATGCGTGCGTGGACCCTGACCTTAGTGGAAGTGTTGGTAGATAGTTTGATAGTTCAAATAAAAAATCAAATAAATATTAGATAAATATTAGAGAGGTTGCACAGCAGGAGGGGGTTGATACTGGCGGAGTCGGTGTCTTGCACGACCCCCACTGTCGACTCGATGCTTTTATGCGGTTGCTAAACGTTGCACGCGGTTCGCAAACTCCCACTGCACTCACCACCCTGCGCTCGGCAAGTTAAATGTTTGAGGGGAGCAAAGTCTAACGAGGTCGTGGGTTTTTTCTCCCGCCCATTCTTACGTAGATATGCTCTCTTGTTTGTTTTAGTCGAGCGAAAGCGGCGGTACAACATCAACGATCGTATCATGGAGCTCGGTCGTCTGCTTCCGCGCCCAAGCGATCCGTAAGTACATGTCCTACGCTTTTTTTTATAATGTCCTTTAATAAAAGAATTAATAAAAAATAATAAATCAAATTAAAAAAAAATTATTTTCTAGAAACACATGTACATTACGTTATACATTATACAGAATATCTACAATACTGTGATGGTAGCATAGTTCAGTGATGGCACAAACAGGTATATGGCATAAACAGTTTTACAAAGTATTGCATGCATGAGCATACTAATTATACTTTATTACAAGAAGTTCATAAAGGAATGTTAGCATGCTAGTAGTAGCTGCAGGCCTTGAGCATGAAAAGAACAATTTTACTAAACATTTTTATGTAATGCTATATGACAAACATGTATATCATACTCATATCTTATATATGGTTTTTTACGTGGTTTGCCCGACTGCCTCCCCCTCCCCCGGGGAAAATAATGGGTGCGACCCTATGAATCAGCTTCCTTGTTATTTTTCACTTGCCTCGCACTCTGTGCAACGTTTAACATTTGCCCGCTCAACACAACATCCGGCGACAAAACACTTATTGCTACCCCTATGTATGTTTATATATATATATATCTTTATATGTGCCTACACTTATAATATATAGCAAGTGTGATGTATCTGTCACACTCGCATGATGGCACCTGCTTGCTTTATGATCGGCTGCACTTACCTACCCCCCCTGTCATTAGCTCTGTACCTTTATATGCTCCAGACAGTTACCGGTATATTCAGGAATCGATATAAAGCATATTATTTGATTTACTCCCGATATATTGATATTAATGCCCACCGCGTGCTCAAATTATTAAAAATAAATGCGTACAATTACACGGTCGAGTTAATTTTTCCGTCCTCTAGCCATGTCGTTAATCCCTCTCTATGCCATGCTTTGCCCTTGCCGATGTTTTGAAGGACGTTGTGGCTGTTGTTACAGTTGTTCTGGGCGTGGAAATATTTCTGCGCCACACAGGCCCACCGCATACTAACCTCCTACCAGCCTTCTCTCCCTCACTCACATTGCTACCAGTAGCTGCCGTTACGGGCTCAGCCGCTCAGCTGCCAGCTGAGACTTAGCCAACTGCCAACCACAACAGAACGCACTTTCTTAGAAACGCGCCGCCCCACGCGAACACCAACACATGCACACACACTGTGAGTCAGCTTGGGGTGCGAGGTGTGGTTGTGGGGGTGGGAGGGGTGAGGGTGCGGTGGAGCAATGCTGTCAGATGGTGAAGCTTTCTCGGGCGAAAATAAAAATCCGGTTTCGCAAACGGGATATGAGATATCCGGCTTCTTCTTTTTGGTGGCGGAAGAAAGGCAGCTGGGGAGGGGGGGGGCAGATGCTGCATGCTCCCCTTCCTCCCTCCCCTTCCTCTCCCTCCCCCTCCTCCCTCCCCTTCCTCCCCCTGATGCTTACCAGATGAACACCAGCTACTTATGCCCTATACCCTGCGTGCACAGAGCCAGTGCTCAACGTTGTTGCGCAGGAGGCAGGAAGCTCTGACACTCAGGGTGCAGGCGGCTTCTCAGCTCTGGCTCTGCCTGAGAATCACTAGCAACACGCGTTCACTCACTTCTCGCAACAAGCTTGCACTTTTAATGGAGGAAACTTAAAATATCGTAATAATATTATTAATAATATAATTAATAAACAATTTAAATAAATAATTATAAGAAATATACGACAAGAATGAAGCGCCTATTCACTCAGTATGTTGCTCTGATATCTGTAATTATTTTTTAGTATGAACGTTTGTTGACAACGATTTATAGAAAACTAGTCCTTCTTCTGTCCTCCCTCTGTCCTCCCTCTGTCCTTCCTCTGCCCTTCCTTTGTCCTTCCTCTGTCCTCTCTCTGTCCTGCCTCTGTCTTCCCTCTGTCCTTCCTCTGTCCTTCCGCTGTCCTTCCGCTGTCCTTCCTCTGTCCTCCCTCTGTCCTCCTCTGTCCTCCCTCTGTCTTCCTCTGTCCTTCCTCTGTCTTCCCTCTGTCCTTTCTCTGTCCTCTCTCTGCCCTGCCTCTGTTCTTCCTTTGTCCTCCCTCTGTCCTTTCTTTGTCCTCCCTCTGTCCTCCCTCTGTCCTTCCTCTTCACCCTCCCCTTCCTCT
>NW_014577801.1:141550-143213 GCF_000485595.1 Priapulus caudatus
CCTCTGTCCTCCCTCTGTCCTCCCTCTGTCCTCCCTCTGTCCTCCCTCTGTCCTCCCTCTGTCCTCCCTCTGTCCTCCCTCTGTCCTTCCTCTGTCCTCCCTCTGTCCTCCCTCTGTCCTCCCTCTGTCCTCCCTCTGTCCTTTCTCTGTCCTCCTCTGTCCTTCCTCTGTTCTTCCTTTGTCCTCCCTCTGTCCTCCCTCTGTCCTCCCTCTGTTCTCCCTCTGTCCTCCCCTCGTTGTTGCTGGCGCACGGTTGTTGCTGCACTGCTGGTGTCGGCTGTGTGGTGTTTCATTGCACCTGTGTTTGACTTCAGGTTGAACAAGGGCAGCATACTGAAGGCATCCGTAGACTACATGCGTGAGCTGAAGCAGGAGGTCAATCGGCTGAAGGAGGTCGAACAGAAGCACAAGCAGACGGAGCAGCTCAACCGCAAGATGACGCTCATGCTGCAGGTGAGCGAGGCTGCCGTCGCCGTGGCAACGGGCGCGCGCGCGAGCCGCCGCAATGCGAGATTCGACGTTCCGCCTCCGACACCGAAAAAAAAAAAAAATTTGAATTTTGTTTTAGAATAATTTCCGTAGTCGCGAACTAACGTCTCGCTTCTCTTCCCGTCGCCTAGCAACTGACGGTGCAGGCGCAGGACGCTGGAGTCAACGTCCCGCCCGTCAGCATGGACCTGCTAGTGGCGCCCCCTTTGTCGCCGGCGCAGCCGCAGATCAAGTCTGAGTCACGCGAGCAGATGGCGCCGCCGTGCGTGAACGACGTCGACATGGACGACATCTACATGCAGGACGTGATGTCGGAGGCGCCCTCTACGTTCATGGCGGCGGCGGTGGCGGTGGCGTCGCCGGCGGCCATGCTCAGCCCCGAGAGTCAGGTGATGTCGCCGCTCGACATGGAGTTTGGCATGGGCGTTCTCGACGAGTTCAACTTCCAGTTGTAACGCCAGGTGGCGCCGCCGTGCCGTGGCGCGCACCGCTAGGGAGCGCCACCTTTCTGGAACAGGGACGTCATTGCACCAGAGGGCGTTGTCGTCGGGCAGCACATGCGCCAGGATGTACGGCGTAGCACCAGAGGGCGCCGTTCTCCGGCGGTGCGGACACGTTGCCTCGTGAGACTTATCGTGGGTGCGTTGCACCGTGTTGCCGTTATAGGGAGGCACTTGTCAAGCGCGGTTTTCCCGCGGGTACCGGCGGATGTAAATAGTGTTCAACGGAGGCGGAGTCACTCGCCAGGTGGCGCCCGTGGCAATTAATCGCCACACGGAGGCCCCTCGCCGGTGGATTTGACATTGTTTTCGCGACGCGACGGTTTCGTGTGTTGTCGTGACGATGAAGCCGTGGTCAGTGCGTTGTGTCCATTACAAGGCATTGTACTCGTGTATATAGGTGGTTGTTATAACACAGCGAGATGCTGTACTCGCTCTGGACTGATTCAAGTCGATTCGTACGCTGATGTCGTAGCGTTGCTAGTCAGAGAGCAATGTGTGCGTCTGAGATGAAAGAGAGAGAGAGAGAGAGAGAGAGAGAGAGAGAGAGGAGGAGAGAGAGAGAGAGAGAGAGAGAGAGAGAGAGAGAGAGAGAGAGAGAGAGAGGAGGAGAGAGAGAGAGAGAGAGAGAGAGAGAGAGAGAGAGAGAGAGAGAGAGAGAGGGGGAGAGAGAG
>NW_014577801.1:143223-161113 GCF_000485595.1 Priapulus caudatus
AAGAGAGAGAGAGAGAGAGAGGGAGAGAAAGAGAGAGAGAGAGAGAGAGAGAGAGAGAGAGAGAGAGAGAGGGAGAGAGAGAGAGAGAGAGAGGGAGAGAGAGAGAGACAAAAAGGAGGCGGATGAGGATGATACATAGACATGCGGGAGTGGACCAGAAGAGGAATCTACAGGTGAAAAGAATGTGAAGAATCTGCGAGAGAAGATGTGAGAGTGCAAGAGACGGGTGATTGTGAATAAAGGAGAAGGCAAGGAGAGAGGGACCGACAACGGCAGAGGAGGTTTGCGCGAACGTTTAGCTCCGTGACGAACAGAGACAGACGCGCGTTCACTTGTTTTATTCACGACGACAGCTGGTCTGTCCCTGTACGACTGATTCCAGCCCATGATCCATATATTCGTTAGGTAATCCTAGTAACTCTGTCGCTGCTAGGTGCGCAGCGGCACGTTGAAAATGACGTGGATTCTCCATGACTTATGTAAAATTAAATCTTGTGTAAATTTTGCTGTGCAGAAAAGTGTAGTTAGTCAATGTTTTGTTGTTCGATGTTCACTAGAATTAATTTTTTAGAAATGTTTTTTGATTGGTTGTTTACATCGCTGGTGGCGCTACTGTTCCTGCAGTCGCATATCTTGCTGACGTTTTAATCCCTAACCACTATTCAACTAGAAATTTTGTAAATGTATAAATTTATAATACAGTTGAATCATATAATCAGGGATTAATAACGACATTTGTCATTATAAACCCCTGATATTATGAAATAGATATTTAAAGTAGTGCAATTCTTTTAAATGATTAGATAAGAGATTTTCTTGGTCTATGACATTTCACTAAAAGTTTGTTTCGCGCAATGTTGTGGTGCAACCAGCAATGTAAAGAAACGATCGTAATTAGTTTTTTAAACGTTTTAAAAAAATTATTTCAACATTGCGTGACAAGATTCTTTACGTAACAATTTTATCACAATTTAACTGTAAATTTATAACTGTTAGGAATATGTTGATATTATTCTTTATTTGTAATAGTATTATATATACACATATATGTATAATGTATGTGATTATTTGTATGTGAGTGTCTGGGCCATCTGTGAGTGATGTAATCTGGTTGCTGGTAACATACCTGAGGGAATCATTAGGTGGATTTGGTTGAAGTTATTTTAACCTTTTTTTTTTTATAAAGTTGTAATTAATTACATGTAATATGTACTATATAGTTTTATATATGGCTACACGATATGTGGTAAAAGGATCCGATCAACAGTAGTTAGTCGACACAAACACAGATGTGCACATGTTTGTAGAGGCTCTGTACGCGCATGCTCCCTGGTGGCACCCATTACCTTTGAGAGAGGAAAGCGGGTGGGTGAGCATTTACCCACGCGAGGGGAAGGTGGGGGTTTCTACCTACGCGACGAGGAAGTGGGTGGAGTTTTCTACCCACGCGAGGGAGGGAGGGGTGGTTTTTTTTACCCACGCGAGGGAGGGGTGGGCGGATTTTCTACCTGGTGGAGTTGGTAGAGGCGTTGTGTTGATATTTGTCAGTGATCATTCATGTGCTCACACCTTGACGCTGGGGTGTATATACCTGGCTGTGTGTATATTAACATCACTATACATATCCCCGTGGCTTGAATCGAAAATCATGTTTGAGCGTGGAGCGACGTATGTGATTCGTTGTTCTGTCTCGTGTTATATATAGATGTATATTGATATAGATATCTTCACTATCATATGTATTAGCGTGCCTTTCTACAGAGGAGGAAGAAACCGTATTCACTGTTCGTCCGAGCCTTGATAGTGGCATGTTGGAAGGGCCTGCTAAAGGGGTAGGGTATAGTGAAGTGCTGTTTAGCTGTAGACTGGTTCCCTGTGATTACAGAAATGTAAGGGTTGGTTGGTTGGTTGGTTGCCTATACCTTACGTTACGGTAAGGTCAGGAAAGGCAGCTCAATGAACTGATTACAGAGTAAGACTGCCACTTGTCATGTTTCGATTCCAATTTTCGGTTGCTGGCGCGTGCGCGCTGGCACGCGGTATATAGCAGGGAACCAGTCTAGGGTAAGCTGGGATTCCGACAACCCCCACGTTCTGTGGTCACATCGTGTTCAAGGGACGACGCGATGATCGTGCCGGCTTGGTGGAATAGAATACTACATATAGGGGGTATAGTGTGACGTCGTGTAGGTATTGTGTAGTATGTATATGTCTACGTATGTGTATGTATTGTATACGTTTTATATGTTATGTTATGCGTATGTATATGTATATGTCTGTAATGTATATGTATATGTATACGTATTTATATGTATATGTATACGTATGTATATGTATATGTATACGTATATGTATGTATATGTATACGTATGTATATGTATATGTATATGTATACGTATGTATATGTATATGTTAAGATATGTTTGTATATGTTAAGTTGTATTGTTTGTATACGTATGTATATGTTATGTATACGTATTTATATGTATATGTATATGTATGTATTTCTATGGTACTGCGATTGTGGTCAATCGTCTCGTGAGAACTCAAATGTGCAAATATTCACGAACGTTCACGTGTAAACTTGAACCAAAACAGAGCACTATGGCTGGGGGAATTGTATTTGCAAGAAGGTCCTATGTGTTCCTTAGGCCATTCACAAGAGATGAAATTGCTTTTTGTTAGTTCTTTGTTTGTTATGGCGGGGCATTTAACTCTGGGTAAGGTATCTCGATGATGGAATGTACTCAGACGTAGCTATCTCATGAACTGAGAAGCCCTTGTTTTTCAAAAGAATGTGATTTTATGATTCGGTGCCACTATCGAGATAATGCCTTAGTCAAGTGGTGTGAGAATTGTCTGGCCGATGCGAGCGAGGCGTTGCGTTGCACTGGTGGTCTGCTGCGTCGCTTGGCACACTGCCAGCAAAAGCGTGAGCGTGACGATGTGAGAAGAATGTAATTGTGAGGTGAATGTAAATCTGTGATACCACGCTCTCTGTGCTGGCATGTGACCCCGGGGGAGGGGGGAGGTAGGGGAGAAGTCTGTCAAGCAGGGCGGGCGATGCGGTAGGTGTTGTGTGGGTAGGTGTAAATAATGGCTGTGTACAAAGAAACGCTCTGCGCGCGCGTATGTGAACGAGCTGTTAGAAGACAACGTCGGCAGAAACGTGGCAAAATTCATATAATCAAGAGCTAATAATATCTATATACATCTATTTAATATACACTAATTATTGTTAATCTTCTATTTAACTTTAAATTATCTATATACATCTATAATTATATATACATCTATAATTATATATACATCTATAATTATATTATTAGTTCTTGATGTGACGCCTGTATTTTTCTACGTCACCGTGACGCAATGCATGATTGCAGAACACCACCACTATTTTACTACTGTTCGGTTATGTGTACTAAATGTACTACTATGTACTACTACTATGTACTACTAAATGTACACTATCATCACTATTTCCGTTCGTTCGTTCTCGATATGAGTGCAAGATATCCGCACGTTTAGTACCTACTGTGTTCTCGTATAAGTAAATGAACAGTAATTGTATAGCACCAGCACTATTTTGCTACTGTGTTCTGTAGTTCTGTAGATAGGTTTAAGAGTTCACACTATTTTAGTACGGTTCTGCTACAAGTAAATGTACGTTATCATTACCATTTCCATGAGTCTATTCTCTAGATAAGTGCAAAAGAGCTGCACTGTTGTAGCACTGTTTTGCTTATAACTGAATCTATGGTATCGGCACTATTTGAGTACTGTTTTTCTCTATACAAATGTACAGGTTGCACTATTTTAGTACAGTTCTGTTATAAGTAATTGTACAATATCCACACGTTTATGGTACTGTTCCTCTCCACATAAGTGCAAGATACCTGTATTATTTTCGTACTGCTCCTTATGAGCAAATCTAATATGCCTGCACCATTTTGGTACTGATCTTATTAAGGTACAAATCTAGTGGTTGAAGCCCATATGTAGGTGTACATCGTAAAAAAAACTTTGTTTTCGAACGAAACAAAAATTTGCTGTCATTTGGTCGTTTTGAACTTCGCGGGTCTTCAGCCTACGCTGTTGACAACATGGCGCACGTTTAATAATTGTGTTACGAATCGTGGCCATAGCTTTGTGTGACTGTGACGACACTATTAAATATTTAAACCGAAAGCTGGCAGGTTGTGGCGGTTTTCCTGTAAATATATGTAAAAGGCAAACGTTTCTATTCTAACAATGTTATCAGTTATTAATAAAATGGTCCTGATTTCAAAATCCGTCAAGTTCTTGCTTTCTTGTATATAAAACACGTCGTGAATAGCCATTGCTGGATGTATTTAGTTGCACAACACAGTCCTGTCGTGATCAGGAGTGTAGGCCTATATATAAGTATTTATTCTCATGATCAGGAGTTATTCCATCGGCATCCATAATCATGGATATAAACGATGACCACCTTTTCCTCTGTAATTCAACTCTCAATTTCCCTCTGTAATCAAATAGTGCCTGGCAGGATATGTAGGTTTGGAGTTTGAACACCTATTCGTTTACACACAGTGTTTATACAGTGTAATTTGTGTGTAGGAAAACACACCGAGTAATAAATAATTTTGTTTATAATAGTCCGCATATAGTTAAGACCCCTGCCCATGCCACCCATGACTAAAAAGAGGGAAAACAAACTAGTTTTAGCAGATACTAGAGTGAGAGGGGAGGAGGAAAGAAAGAAGAGAGAGTAAGGAGGGAGGGAGGAATGCAGACAGACATGTTCATACGCATGCGCAATACACACGCGCAGACAAGCGCACGTACGGCACACACACACACACACACGGATGCACATATTCCTTTAAATATAGTTACTTCTCTCGCCTTCTCGCTCACCCTCTCCCTCTCTCTCTCCCTCGCTCTCTCTATCTCTCTCGCGCGCGCTCTCTCTCTCTCTCTCTCTCTCTCTCTCTCTCTCTCTCTCTCTCTCTCTCGCTCTTACACACAGACTATATATCTCTCTCTCTTTCTCTGTCTGTCTTTCTCACTTTCTCTTTCTCTGTCTGTCTTTCTCACTCTCTCTATCTCTATCTCTCTCTCTGTCGCAAATATTTCGTTCTTCACGCACGCACGCGCACTGCACGCACGCACGCGCACGCCGGGCACACACAGACGCATACACAACTCAGTCCTCTTCTCTCCTCTCTCTCTCTCTCGTCTTCTCTCTCTCTCATCTCGTCACTCTCTCTCTCTCTCTCTATCTCTCTCTCTCTCTCTCTCTCTCTCTCTCTCTCTCTCTCTCTCTCTCTCCTCTCCTCCTCTCTTCTCGCTCTCTCCCTGCCAGGTCCTCCCCTCGCGCGCCTCGCTCTACGTCCTCCACGGGGAATTCCGTCTGGTGTTGAGTGTGTCAAAATAAATGTATTTTGTAGACACCGACTCAAAAGCTCTATACGTAAGGAAGCTTTATTTAGCTAGCACCCTGTATACATGTATATAATTTTTTCCAAGACGTTAAGAAACAATATGACACGGTGAAACCTGAGTGGTGGCGACGAGGGGCTCTACTGCGTTTGCATGAACTAGTAAGTAATACGACGTGATTATGCAGCTAACAGTGGACTTATGACATGTGTGTTAAAACTGAGACGAATTTATATTTAGTGTATAAGTTCAACATGATATATTACGCTAAACCTAATATTTATTTTAAAACAGTATACTGATCGTTTGTAAATAACACCAGTGATACTTTATTGTTTTACTTATCAAACTGTGACATGGCGCAGGATGTGAGAATACTCCACAACGCTAGCGCAGCGCGTGAACAGTGGGAGCCGTGCCTGCACGGACCCGTGCACGTAAATATAACCTGGCCAACACAATGTGGGTTCACTACCGGCACGGCCAAAAATAGAGCGTCATCCACTTGTTATCGATTTTTGGTATGCCAACGCTGCTAATGGGGATCACACGGAACCCTGTGCTAACCCTGTGGAAGTCGATAACATCCCACAGACGTTTCTTGAAGTCACTAAGTTGATGCAGTGGGCGAAAACGCATTGGTTTACAATGTATTGTCACGGTCTTATGCAGCGGATTGTTTTCAAATAAGACTCAGCCCATGGAAGTTAATGTGCATGAACAGAATTTTTAGCCCAAGGTAACAGTTTCTCCCAAGTGTTTCGAATTTTCGTGATCAAGATAGCTCGTAGGATCATCAGCGGCCTGTTGTATCAAGAAGCCCTGTAGGCCCGCATCGAAAAGCTGTCGGGCGGCGGGCCGGACCGGGCCGGCGTGAATTTGAAGCACTGTTTACAGGTGCTTATAGGCCGAAATATAGTAAGAACATTAAGACTTATGGTACATTTCGTGTTTATTTACGCATTACTTTTTTTATAAGACGTTCAAGTGTTGTGACCGCAACATTATAAATTACCTTTAATAAATCAGGATTTTTTACTAAACAAGCTAAATAGCTTAACGTTATACTTCAATGTTGAGCACACAGAGTTTCAGAACCATAAATATTTCAATTTCTCAACTTGTGTGCTCTTTTGTTTAACTCATTATTTTTGAAGTGGGCTGAACTCATTGAAACTTAAACTGAAACATTAAATCGGTTTCCCTGCGGTTCTTTGAGTGCAATATAGTCACAAAAGCTAATTAATGAAAAAATCCCAATAAAATTCACGTTCCTAATTCCTGTACCCAATATGTAGCATATATATAGGCATAAATTGTAAATTGTTAAACAAATCTTTTCTCTCTTACCAAATATTTATGAATGAGCTTGGTTTCAGAGGGCAAATTGTAACAATAAAAATTAATAATAAATTTCCCTAATTTTGTTTACAAAGTCATTTAATGTTTGAAGAAATAAAAAAACAAAATAAGAAAAAATACTGGAAGGCTAGCAGAATACGCTACTGGCTACCCTGAGCTCAAACCTAATCTAGTAGTGCCATTTAGACGCAATCTGTAAAATAAAAGGTAAATTTTTAAAACCCTGGAGCTGTTGTCAAGAAACATCCGTAAAGTTAATTGCTAATGTTAATGCTCAAGAATAACACTTACGACTAATGTTAATGTTATGAGAGGAGCGGTTGACCAAGAAAAACAATCGCAGCTATTAGAAAAAGTTAGATAAACAGGACTGTCATCACAAGCTGCCTGAAATTGAATGAAGAAATCGATTTACAAAAAATCCAAAATGTCATAAACATTTATGTACATCAGCAGTAATTTATGCAGTATTCATGATAGCGTAACCACATATAAATATATATTTGATGAAAAAACGAACGTGGTCATGAATTTCAATGATTAATTTAATTCATTTATTCTGCACAAAACAAGACAAATTCTCACACCCCACTGGTAAGCGCGAGACAACGAGAGTCGTGGCAATTAAACTAAACAAAGCCATAACGCCCATTTAAATGTTTTGTTTTGTTTTTATGATTGGTAGATAATACATGATTTTGACAGTGTTTTTCAAGAAAGACACATTTTATTCATTATTATAAAATATAATATTCATAAATCACTGATACATTGTAATTCCGTAATGTAAATGTTTGTTGTTTTCATCTTGATAGTTAAAGTTACAGAGGGTCTTGGGCCTTCTCGTAATGCTAAGAGGATATTTCGAATATTTTCATTCTCGTAAAAGTTCTGTTGCGAGTGTTTATGTCAAAGTTACGAGTGGAAGTTAATGTTAAGACTATATTTTGTTTCTGACAACGGCGCCCTGATTTTTTAGGGAAGCACATAAATTAATTGCATACCTGTTTGCGTTAGGTCATTCCCTAAGCTAAACTTATTTTGAAATATTTTTAAATAACCTAAGAAAAATTGCTTTGTAGATAAGCTGCTTTGTAGATAAGCCTGCTTTATTAAGTAAAGATCTATAAAGCCTTTAATACCATATTCACTTTAATCTACAGATTAATGAGGTATACTATGATGTCTATGGGCATTCTGTAGAAGATGACTACTGTGTTTCACCCAGCAACAGGTAAGTACATGGCTATAGGTTTTAATATAGCTAGTTAGGTTAATTAATTATCAAGGCTGGGGGCTTTTCTAGGCTTCAACATCACAGTTTTTTAGCATCGGCTGACGAAGTCAGATGGGCAAGCTTGTAGAATCGCATGATTAGTCCGTCTGCGTCCATGCACAGTTGGCACAAATCTAAACCGCTCAACGTACGGTCTGGATATTCGGACGTCGGGGTAATCGGCGCGAAAGGACTCAGGATGTCGAATTTTGGGGGTCAAAGGTCAACGGTGTGTAATTGGAGGGGAATATTGCCCCTTACTTAAGGTATACGGAAGGACATACGGAAAATTCCGCGGCAAACAAAATCTCAACGGCTAGACCTACGCTGCTTAATATTTGCATGTAGTAGTGTGATGAGGCAGGAAACCATCACCAGCCGCGAAAATTTGGAGGTCACAGTCAAAGGCAGTGAGGGGGAAAGGTGCAGATATCAGACATATTGTCGAGGGACAATGGCCATAGACGAACCGAGTTGCAAAAATTTTTTGTTTCAGCGCTGACCTATCCATTTTTTATCACTTTATTGAAAGTACTAATGAAATGTCTTTCCACTGATCGTGCCGAAGAGTAAGTGTCTGATAACTTTTCGACCTTCACCAGAGGAGGGTAAACACAAGATTTGTTGACTGTTAAACAAGGACTGAACTGCTTTGGCTATTAGAGCAACCCTCCACCGCCGGCCCCACCCACCCGCTCCCTCCCCTCCCACAACGCATGCACTACGCTCGCGAACGACGATGCATATCCATGAATAACATGTTAATTATAGTAGGAAGTCATTAAAAGTTACACAGGTGTATCTTTATTACTGTAAGCTCCACTACCGTATAGCATTAAGCCTTTTGAGATTCTAGCATCTGTATTGAGTAGTATCCTGATATAAATGCCTGCGGAAACGCCGTACGGAGGGCGCACTTTGATTCGGGTTGCGCCAGTACAGAATACCGTCCGGCACAGTACAACGTCCAGTTGAGCCGCTGTCGCTCTGGCGGCACTCTGTTCTGATGTAAGCAGTAGTGTTTGAATCGGAGGAGTTTGAAAGTCGTTATATTATTTATGTAAATACCTCCTTTAGAATTAATCTATGTGAACTGGTGTTAATTCATGGTGGAACCTTTATCTTACTATTGTTGCTTGCATGTGTGTGAAAATACACAAAGACAACTGTTTCTTGGCGCACTTTATACAGCAGCTCAGTTCGCTATAATCCAAGAGGCGATAAAGTCACAGCAGTTGGTGGGCTTTCAATGGCGAGAGGAGGCGAGGTATTAAGGAGGAGGCGAAGAAGGAAGAAGGATATCAAGGAGGCCAGAGAAAAGGCTTTAAAGCGCAGGTCAGATCTCCAGCTCAGGCGAGAACAGATCAGGTAAGGTAACACACACGGGCGTCCCTCTCGCTGGACTTGGATATCTAAATTTTGTATTATTAATCATCTACACCGCCAGTAACAATGTGAACACTTTTTTGACTGCTAAGCTGCCGCTCGTCCGCAAGAAAAGGATGATGAGGTATGTTGTGCTATGCTTGGATTGTTTTCCTGCAAAGCTAAAAAAGCTTGCTGTCCTGATCTGAACGGAAATGCACAATATCCTGGGTGACAGCCAGCAGGAACACGTAGCTGATCAGGATGCAAATCATCTCATCTCATCAATTCCAACCTCGACCAGGCTCTCCACAACTCTGGCTTCAAAGTAGCTGCCACCTCAAATGGTACTTGGGCCCATCCTCGCCAATCTTTTTCACGTCGCTGTCTGCATGTGTGAATAATCTCATGTAGGCGTTAAATGTGGCTCAGGGTAAAACCAGTAGCCTAAGAATGGCAAGACATGACACTCTCCGGGCTGTATTTTGTGTTAATTCGGCTACCCGGTAAGTGGCGCATACCTTGTGTTGGTGCATTCCTCTTGGTCCGCCAACTGCTAAATTGTTAATAATGAATGTTGGCTGCTGATACTCAGTCATTATGTTTAATTAAGACATTTTGCCAATATCTTTCAGCACCAAAATTCCAATAGAAAGTAAAGAACCTTGGCTAGGAGTTAAAATTTAAATGGAAAAAAAGAAAGAAGCCTTTGTTTATTATTTATCAAGTGGGGGTAACGTATCAAGCTTACAGATTTGATGATGACAACGCAAGTAAATGAGTGCAACTGTAATTAGTAGAGCAATGTTTTGTGATTATATATCAACGTTGCAAACCTGCTCCTCTCCAGCCCCAACGGCAAGACCAGAAGACAAGAAAGAAGGTAGTTATTATTAATGCACCGGCCTATTTAGTATTAAGTAATTGTCATCAGTAATCAATTGTATACACCAATGGTAAGGGCTCACAGTCTTCACTGTTCTTGAGATTTAATTCATTCATGTTCACTGATATATGATAAGTGTTATAATATTAGTCTACTGGAACTAAAAGAAGGTAAAAAAAAACTGCATAAACTGCAACCAAAAACCCATCTTTCTAACTGTTGCCTTATTTTTTTCTCATTGTTAACGATCTTGACCATGCTGCTGCTATTCACAGACACCTACCAATGGGATGTCGGCAAATGATTGTTAGAAATCTGTGATATGAATTGGGCAAACTGGGAAGGTAAGACTTGAATAGCTGATATCATAAAGCTCGGAGATCGGTTAGTGTAAATGAAATGGCAAACAAAACCGATAAGTGCTGGTGCAGAACTGCATTGCCAGAAGTCGCCATGGACTAGGACAATATCCCGTTGAGCAAAACACCTCCCAGCGCTGAGGGGAACAAAGCTGGTAGCAGACGCTAAAATCCCTCCAAACAGAAACCGAGCAGCAATCGGTTGTGGCTAAGGCAACTCTTGTGTGTGGTGGTGGTGGGCACCCAAAAACTTTGCGTATTCTCATACTGTCAAACGGTGAGGCAGGAAGCTGCAGTGCCACCCATCCTCCTCACAGAGAATCAGTCAGATACGCGGATTGAGAAGATCCTTACATGCGAACCAAAGAACGCATTGCTAGGCCCGAGCCAAAAAATCCACAGGCCTGCTAGTGGCGTCACAAGCACCACCTAGGGTTGTTGCAGACAGTGAGTCTTTGCGCGTCTTTGACGACTCTCTTTGGACAAACCAGCCCCAGTGTCTCTGTTTGAGTTGGCAGTTGGGGCAGACATGGTAACTCGGCCAGCGGAAGCACCTTCGTCTGGCCCAATGGCCGCTGCTTCCACGGCGTTAGCAGAGAGCGATCAACATCAGTGTGCAGTCTCGGCTAACTTGCGAAAGAAACTGAGAGGCCTTTCCATTCAAGTTGGAGCAAGCGGCAAGACGCGCAATCGATAGGTAGCGTCAACGCAAAGCGTCTGCGCGCGTGGCAAGCATTCTAGGATTGCAGAGCACGGAGAGGCGATGAGGCGGAGAGGATTACCAGCGTCGCTGGCCGTTCCTTGCTGCACTAACAAGGGTGCTTCCCCGGCGCACGCGGCTATCGCTCCAAGTCCTCTAGCTGATTTAGCCCAGGCACGACTTGCAGCCTGACGGATCCTCTGTATTTGTCAGATGTAGCAGCTGCTTGGCGGCTCAGAAGGGCAGAGGAAAAGTGTAGCTGCACTACCAACACGACACTCACACGCTCCAATCCAAGTGCGTTGGCTGACGCCGCTGCTTCGTGCAAGGATCCATCCTGTCACCTTGTGCGAGCATCGGCCACACACATCAGTTACTCAGCTACCTCATGTTACCAACATTCCACTGAAAACTACTTACCCCTTTTACATATCGTATTCCACACATATCTTCCCAAAAAACTGTTTACCATCCTGCCACTCACCGCTAGCAGTTTATTGTCACGTCTGGGCATCAATCAACCAAAGGATTGTAAGAACTACCAACCCTAAACCGCCGTCGCCAATTTTCATTGTCGATCATTGGCATGCCATCACCAGATTTTAAAGACACCAACCCACCGGCGCGTCCCAGTTTTCATTGTCAATCTCCATGGCATCGTCACCAGATTGTAAAGACTACCCAACCACCGCCCTCGCCAGTTTTCATGTCATTTTCATTGGCACATCACCAGATTGCAAAGCCTGCCATCCACTGCGTCACAGTTTTTTTCATTGTCATCTCTTGGTAATCATCACAGATTGTAAGATACCAACATCCCCGCCGCTCTCAGTTTCAAATTGTCATGCTCTGGCAAATCATCAGCACCACGATGTATACCACTATCCACATCCACCGCCTCCTACCAGTTTTCAGTTGTCATCTCTGGCACAAAATCCACAGATTGTAAGAACTACCACTATCCGTCCTCACATTTTCAAATTGTTATCGGCTGGTACCTCATAGATGTAAGAACTATCACCAACCCATCCGCCCGTACCAGTTTTCATTGTCAATCAACTGGCGTCATCACCTTCTCAGATTCGTAAGCTTACCAACCACAGGCCCCAGTTTTCATTGTCGTCTCATCCGTCCCCCTGTGGCCCTCACAGTGGCGTTGTTACTCTTGCCTGGTCATGATGCAACGTCTCTACCTCAGTGTGGTCTTGGGCTAGTGACAGATAAGTCATTCCCGCTGCATTCCCCATTAACATTCGCGAGCCCTACCTCTTCGCACAGTTCCAAAGCGCACCCTCGCCCGTCGGCTACCTTTCCACCAGAAGTGAACTTCGACCACCTTTCACATTGACAGATGGTTTTCCGTTCGGCAACGTGCCTCAAGTGTCCATTCCAACCATCTCGTCAAAACGTCAGTGCCTTGTCCAAAAAGCCCCCATCGCGGATGTTGCGCATGCTCTGTGCTGCAGACGCGTACTGCTCCGTAAACCATGTAAATTATTTTGAACGGGCTCGAGCCGACTTTTGCTGCGAGAGATGGGTTGACGCTCTGTCTGAAGTGCGCAGCCAACCAATGCTGTACGCTGGGCTTTCTCGGGCGAGCTCTTTAGCCAGGCTGGCACCGAAGGAAAGGTGGCCAGATGTCCTCCTCTCTGGAGAAGTAACTCTATTGCGCAGTGAATCTGAAAAAAAGGTCAGCCAGTCGGAGTGCGAATTCCCCATGCTGATAGCCATGGCCTGGCAATGGATGCCCCGTGGCCATCTGGTATCCGCCACATTCGTGGGCAAGGATGCAGAGCATCTGAACTGGTCATCCTGGCAGGGATGCAGTGTCCATCTCGTAGGCCATTCTGGCAATGATGCAGGCCATCAGCATACCGTGGGTTCTGAAGTCGGGAATCAGAAGCTGATTTAAGACACTCCATGCGTCATGTGATAGTTCTCTTGAATTCAAGCCAGTAAACTACCTTATGTAAATACGAAACTGCACCATCCTGGTGACCATCAAGATCATCTCCCCTCCGGATCAGCTACTGGTAGAGAAGGCCTGCTCTGACATAAAACATCAGTTACTGATTCAGACTCTGAACAGAAAAACAAACTAGGATGGTGTAGCCATTTGATTCTTGGCACACCTTCACCAGATTGACATAGTCCGGCTTCTTGAGTAGACAGAGAAGAGGTCTTTTTCGCCGAGACAGCTAGGGCACCAGTATGTTTGTATGCAGGTTCAAATAGTAGGATGGATTAACTGTGAAAATAGTAAGTTTTTTAGCTCTGACTTTAATTATTTGTTTTTTGTCATGTTGATTTTGTTACTTTTCTAAATAGAATAATGCGTATTTCATTACATAATCCTTGTTTGGTTCACGTACGATGATGACTGTATTAATGTATGCCAACAGTTTCAGAACCTGTAAAGCTACACTAGCAAGAGTACTGTTGATATGGTTACGTTTTTACATTAATTTCGTGTGCGTAGGATCTCCAAACGAAAATGCCTGTCGTCCAGAAAGCGCCCAGTGGATCGTCTGTTTCCGAAGCCTGTGGTTGGTGGCCACGGCATGGTGACGCGACTGCTTGCCATCCACTAAACTCTGTAAGCGAATGATCAAGCTTCAAGTGGTCAAAGGACAAGAGGTTTGAGATGCCCCAAGGTAGAGCATTGGCGCATCAAAACATACGCAATGTTACTCTTGTAATTATTTTCCATGTATATTATCGTAAATTGAGTTGAGAGATGGTCACATATGTAACAACACACACCTGAACAAAATGAAAAACTGCGCGCCACGGTGAACCAATAGTTACAAACAATATTTTTACATCCTTTCATACAAATTTTTCCCGAATGCATAAATAATAATCAGCCAGTGCTCGAGGAAAAAAAATAAGCGTTGTCCGGCGGGATTGTCGCGAGAGCAACCAAAATTTCGGGCCGGACAACCTAAACGGCAGTCTGAGACATTGTCCGGTGGACAAACCAAGAAAAATGTGACGAAAAAACGCAACTTTAATTTATGTTTTTCTCAGGGGTTCTCCAAGAGCAACTTATAGCCTTGGCGGCCCCGCCATTAATCTATGGTGTGGGAAAGCAACGCATACCAGCTGCTATTTCCAACACTGGTAATGTCAGGTTTTCTGATTTATGAGAGGTGAATTCAACTCGATTTGGAACCAAGGCAACCAGGGAGCAAGTTCACCCTTACACATTTTGGTATTTTTATTCCATTATTATTTTGATTTCCGATGGCTTTGCCCATGGCAAAAGCAAACAACAGTGGGATTCATGTTCAATTCCGAAAGTTTAAAAAAAACGAGAATTGTCTGTATCAGAAATGAAGGCTGTATATTACTTCAAAAGTGCCCGCAAAATACCATCTCCTGCGATCTACATTTTCAAAAATTTTCTGGGGGAAGCACCCCCGCATACCCCCCGCTTGTTTTCAACATCGCCCTCGCTGGAATCCTAGATCCGCCCACTGAACAATTAATATCTTGGAGCAGAGTAAAGCAATGAAGCAAAAATGTCGCCTTTCTCGCAATGGACCCAAAACAAAGAATGCAGAGAAGGTAGAAGGAGCCCGTAGGAATGTGGAGACGGGAGATGGAGGAGCTATTAAAGTATTAAGTCATCCACTATTTTGGCGCAGTTGCTGTTTTATGCCACGCCCCCCCCTTGTTACAAAATAACTGGCTAAGCACCACTGTTTTTTGGGTGTTTCTGACCGATACTTATTAATATTATGTGATTGAAAATAGGAAGAGTTTGGGGATATTTTTTTGGGACGAAACCAGAAATTGTTGCGGACCAACCGCCGATTTGAGGCCTGGTTTTCCGCAGGACAACCACGATTTTTTTTCTTATTTCGAGCACTGGCCAATGGCAATTGGCAACGTCTAAGAGCAGCACGTCACCTAGAATATAAAAGTTATCAGCAGGCCATCCGTCTGGCAGCTGGAAAAGATACGTTTAAGTGCGTAACACTCGTTGACAACCGCGTTTTTTGGCACATAGGCAGAAGGGAAAACTCGGGTCTGGTCTGGATCTGGATTCTGGATCGCGGGCCCGGAGTCGAGGAGAACCACCCTGACAGACGCCAGATGAAGTCCTCCCGAGAAAAGAGCGCTGGAGGTGCCACCGAGAAAGAACGAGAACCTGGAAGCAGGCAACAGATGCCCTCTCGCCCAAGCGCCCTGCTTCCACTCCGAGTCCTGCCCAAGTCTGCTTCAAAGTAACGGGAATTGCACGAGCGGTCCATGATGGCGAGAAAATCGTAAAATGTCGATGATGCTTGACGAACACTTTCTTTAGAAAAGTTCTTACTTGGCTCTTTCAAAATATATTACCGCCCTGATCGTAAGCATGTCTGCCTATTAATTAGCTCAATCTGACGTAGTCCGATGCAGCTTGTAGAATCGCCATGATCATCCCATCCGTCCGTCACAAGTGGCACAAAAATCTTAACGGCGCCGACGTAAATCGGTCACGATATTCGGGGACGTCGGGGGGGGGGGCGTGAGGAACTTCAGGATGACAAATGTGAGGGTCAAAACGAGGGTCAAAGGTCAAGATGTGTAAACGCGAGGGAATATTTCCCCCTTAAAGTGTGTATTGGCGAGATTTTCGCTTAGAAAAACTAAATATAGTTTGAATCATAGTCTCACCTGACAGCGAAATATCACTGATTACACCAAACATTAAAAATACTAATATTTTATGCAGTTATAGCATAGAAAATTGAATGAACTCATCGTAACAGCAAATGCATTTTAGTCGTGTCGCGATAATGCCTAATGGCAGAATTGGTAAAAACTGTATTTGTGTCGTGAATTTAATTGAAAACCAAAGTGCATGGACTTGAAGAGAGCCTTGTACTTTGTCGTATGGCAAGATAAAAGCGGTGGCGCCACTAGCTAATCCATACTTCCGGCTTAATTTCAAGAGACACCAAACGAGTTGTTTAGCAAACTAAGTAGTTGAAAACTGGCACTTTTTTGGTGAATACGAAAGGTGTTCTAAGACATTTGTATTGTTACTCTAGAACAATTGCTGTTTACTCAACAATAACGGTAGGGTGTCATGAAAGTGGTGAAAACACTGGAAAACTCTCGCAATAGTACTCTTTACCGGTATAGGAGGAAATACGGAATTGCGGGCACAAAATCTTAAGCGGCTGCGACGCTATGCTCTTAATAATTTGATGTATAGTGTGATGGCAAGGAAACCCATCACCGGAGTGCGAAATCTGAGGTCCCAGGTCAAAGCAGTGGGGACAGGTCAGATAATCAGACTTTTTCTGAGGACATGGAGCCTAATGATACAGATTGAACAAACTGTTTTTGTTTATAGCGCTGACCTAAGTGTCCCAATTTTTATCACTTTAATGAAAGGACCATGAATCGTGCTTTCCACTGACAATGTGATGAGTAAGGTCTGATAACCTTTTCAAACCCTCAAGAGGAGGGTTAAAACATGGATTCCTGAACTTCCTCAATGACGTCACAGTGTTGTCCATATTCAATGGCACGATCCATAAATCTAGAAACAGCAATAAGCCTGGAATAGGCCGAGACGTCATACAAGCAGCAGGCGTCACGGCTCAAAAGTCCGTTGATCGAATTCCCATCTATTTTTTATTATTTACCTGTTTTCTGTAATTATTTCTATCTTTATCCATTTAAACTATTTTTTTTCCAAATTATTCCAAAAACGCAAATATTTACATTATTTATTTACAATAATTTTTTATCAACAAATTCATTTATTTATTTTTAATAGGGTTTGAATGAGTTTATGGTCACAATCACCATAAAACGGGAGTTTCAGGCACGCGATTTGTATCAACCAATGGATTTGGAGTATGGCAGAATGGGCAGAAGTTGCTGAAATGATGTGTACCAACTGCGTATCTGCATATTCTGCGCCTAAACAGAAGGTCAACTTACGCACGACTTAAATGTTACGTTTATAAACCGTAGCCAACAGACCTCAGATGAGCCCAGACGCTCTGCGGCTCTTGTTTAACCTAGGCAGGATGCATTCCCACTTCATCGCCGCTATTTTGTCAATCATAAATGGAACTTGCCTGCTTGCCTGGGTGTAGGGTAAAGGTTCTAGCACACAGCGCGACATCCGGGGAACTGGCAGTAAGCAGAACCGGGCAAAGCCACGAAAAACATATGCTCGAATCTGGTGTTCATAGGCAGCGTCTAGACGCCGGAAAATCCACACTCATGGGCATGTTCTTTACAGCTTGGTCAGGTAAGACAACATATGTCAAAGTGCCCATCAGGGCGGGTCTGTGGTTATTCTGCCTGTGCTATTGGTTAGTTTCCTGCAAAAAACTAGAACAAATAAGAGCATCAGCGTCACGCTGTTCGCATATAGTCCAAATTGCTGAGCTCCGCTAAAAAGCGTGTCCTGCGAACGAAAAGAGTGTGATCTATATTGATGTGCATGTTATAGGTATACACTAGTGTAACTCTAACTATTTTAATACGCTAATCGTTACACC
>NW_014577801.1:161138-164188 GCF_000485595.1 Priapulus caudatus
ACGCGTGCGCGTGTATTATATGCGTAAATTCACATTTTGTGCATCGGGGAGTGAAAAAGTTTCGGCTGAAATACGGCCATTTACCTGCAAAAGTTTTTCCATGCTTGACTGGTCGTGGGCGATACCATCCGCGAGAGGGGAGTAAGGAATAAGTGATTACTTTTATTCACTGTTAAGGTTACTGCCTGACACAGAAGATGAAAGGTCAGAATAAAGAACCGGCAACTGTTTATTATTATTATTATTATTATTATTATATCTTTATTGTATGTAATTAAAATACAAATACATGTACTGAAGACGGTCTTTTTCATGGAGAAAAAATCTGATAAATGCAGTAGTGTTGAGCAGTTAAAATAATAAATATTCTGAGTGATAGAGTAAATTGTGTAATACATAGTTCTGAGTGATACATGTTACATCAACGCTTTACATATTGTCACAGGACCGTAACATGAATCTACGTGAATGACAATATGAAACGACTATTGTGTACGTCGGTAATCGGCGAGCTATATCGGCTGTTTAATGTGCTGTCGGCACTCGTGTAAAACAAACATTTTTTATATGACTTTATTTTATGAACAAACAACTTTATATATGAATCTAAGATATATATGATGACTCTAAAAAGCTCAATCTACTTGTCACAGATTGTCCTTAAAAAAAACACGTCCTTGAAAAATAATTCACACTTTTGTGGGAGCCATGTTTGAACCACATACAGCTTTATAATGAAGTAAAGTCACTACTGCTAATTGTACTAATTAAGCTCTGAATGTCAAGTGATGTGCAAATATCACATTGATTTTTGATCATATCGTCGGGGATTTTAACCTTACATTTATCATTCTCTTGAAATGCCTACAAGTACATTTTTTCGTGATCGGTTTAGAACCCCTTGTAAAGGTCTAGATTGAATTAATTTTGGTTATTCGTACTATAAATTCCGGATAAAATAAACGTTTGAGAGTTGTTATATGACAACACGAGTATACGTTCTTGTATAACATCAATACAGTGTAAATTACATACTAAAGGAACCAGCTGCAATGTTTCTAGCCATAAAAATGTTTTAAAAAACTTGTGTACTGACTATATGTGAACTTTATAGCTCTAATAGTGAAGGTCACTACTAAACGTAGATATAACTGGTAAGCTCTAAAATGTCAACTGATGAGCAAATGTCACATTCATTTTTATTTCATATCATCGGGGATTTTAATCTTATATGAAGCTTAAAATCTACATTGGATCGATATTGTTTATTCGTGCTTTAAGTTGCAGACAAACTAAACATTTGAAGGTTATAACATAATAATAGTATATTTTCTTGTAAGAAACGTCAATACAGTGTAAATTACATTCTAAAGGAACTAGTTGCAATATGTTAGTACTAAAAAAAAACATTAAAATTGTTACTGCATTTTTTGTAGATTTTGAGATTAATATGGTTTTCTTGAAATCGACAAAAATTAAAAAGGTCAAGTTAAATGTCATGAAATTTTACCATTCTTCATGAATACAGTAGATTATTCACTCAATAAATTCTTATTTACACATTTTAACCCGAATACAAGTTCAATTCCTTTTCTTCTCGAACAGGGAGCGTCACATTATTAAACTACATGTACAGCATATAAACATTCTTTCAACACGTACTTCCCCATTGTTTAACAGACATGAGTAAGCATCAGCGTGCGTGCGTGCATGCGTGCTTATATGTGTGCGTGCGTGCTTATATGCGTGCGTGTGCGTGCGTGCGTGCGTGCGTGCGTGCGTGCGTGCGTGCGTGCGTGCGTGCGGTGTTCACAGCAGCATCCTCAGCTTCAGCTCGTCCCGCACGCTCTCCGCCTTGCTCAGGATCACGCTCTCCCGCAGCTCACAGCAGCATCCTCAGCTTCCGCTCGTCCCGCAGCTCACAGCAGCATCCTCAGCTTCCGCTCGTCCCGCACGCTCTCCGCCTTGCTCAGGATCACGCTCTCCCGCAGCTCACAGCAGCATCCTCAGCTTCAGCTCGTCCCGCAGCTCACAGCAGCATCCTCAGCATCCGCTCTCCCGCACGCTCTCCACCTTGCTCAGGATCACGCTCTCCCGCAGCTCACAGCAGCATCCTCAGCTTCCCCTCGTCCCGCACGCTCACAGCAGCATCCTCAGCTTCCCCTCGTCCCGCAGCTCACAGCAGCATCCTTAGCTTCCCCTCGTCCCGCAGCTCACAGCAGCATCCTCAGCTTCCCCTCGTCCCGCAGCTCACAGCAGCATCCTTAGCAGCTTCAGCTCGTCGCGCGCACGCTAGCTTGCTCAGGATCAACGCTCTCACCGCAGCTCAACAGCAAGCATCCTCAGCTCCGCTCGCCCGCACAGCTCACAGGTCAAGCATCCTCAGCTGTCCTACTCGTCCCCAGCTGCACAGCAGCACCTCAGCTTCCCCTTGTCGCCGCAGCTCACAGCAGCATCCTCAAGCTTTTCCGCTCGTCCCGCGACGCTCAACAGCAGCATCTCAGGCTTCCCGGCTTGTCCGCCGCAGCTCACAGCAGCATCTCAGCTTCCCCTCGTCCCGCCACGCTCTCTCACGCCTTGCTCAGATCACGCTCTCACACCGCAGCTCGCAGATGCTGCTGTTCAGTCACCACAATAGATGGCGCCACGTCGTGGCAGCATCTGCGCGGAGACGCGTCCGCTCCCGAGGAGGACAGACGAGGCGACTTGCCACCGCGCTGGCAGTCTGCGAGCAAGGCAGACGACGACGACGCTTCACCTCCCCGCCACCAGGAGGCGTCTCCAGCGCCGTAGTCGGCGACGCGATGCCAGGCAGCCCTCTGCGCTTCGGAGTGTTTGAGCGGGCCGACGCGAGATATTCCTTCGAAGGCGTCCGATTCGCTCTCTGTCGACAGACGCGCGCGAGCACGGTCCGCGGCGTACGTCATGGCGACCGGTCCGCAGGCCGGATCCTTGTCGCGCGGAAACGTTACGATTCGACCTTAATGGCTGTTGCGCGCCAGGGGCGCCGGCTTGCATGCTGCGGCCTCTGCGTACGGCACGCTCCTCGC
>NW_014577801.1:164213-176329 GCF_000485595.1 Priapulus caudatus
ACTGTTACTGCCCCACAGTCTACCTTCACGTATGTCCTTATATCAAGAGTGACAGCTTACAATATAACATATGATGAGATCTTATAAGATCTAGCAAATAATATATAAAGATTACCTATAATATGTTATAAGATCTGATAATACAACAATTTGTATAATCTAATTCTGCTTACGTATTACGGCCATTTAGAGATAACTATAACGTCTGCTTCGATTTAACATTCTAGGACTTTCTATTGGTGCAACGATATGTTGAATTTAACATTCTAGGACTTTGTATTGGTGCAACGATATGTTGAATTTAACGTTCCAGGACTTTGTATTGATACATTGATATGTTGAATTTAACATTCTAGGACTTTGTATTGGTGCAATGATATATTGAATTTAACATTCGAGGACTTTATATTGGTACAGTGATATTTTTAACATTTATATAATTTTATATAATATTTTTATATAATAAATTTTTATAATATATATTGAACATTTATTTCAGGATACACTGCAGGCTTTATAGCATATATTATCTATCTATATTATCCGCGTAGTCGCGTATCCGCGTAGTTTCCGTGTAGCGTGGGAGTTGCTTCACACACACCTGCTGTAACAGACCGGCCTGCCTGCGCTCTGCTAGGTTCTCGTAGACCGGCTGGTAGAAATGTCGCGAGAGACCTTCCTCAACGAACTCAGCGAGCGGTCGTCGCTCGAGGTCGGGTATAGAGGGCGCATGCGCTGACAACCACGACACAGCTGTCTCCATCTGTTATCATGAGACACAGAAAAAAATTACCATATGATAAATAATTATAATTATTTATAATACAAGAATTTATTACAACAATAACAATAATAATTTATCATAACAACAATTAATATAATGAATGAAAGTGTCAATGACACTGTAGCTCACCACAAAAAAGGACACAAATGAGTGAGCTGAGAAGAAGTCAGTTTTTAATTGGAGCACCATCGACCTACATTATAGAAACGATACTCTTGATAATTATATGTGTAATTTTTTATGTGAAAATAAATGTTTGAGATGTGAAAGTCTGAGATGTGGCGGAGTGGTTGCGTTACACCTAAATGATCACCATTTAACGTTTTTATAATATTCAGATTTAGGCACTGCCTAAAGCGGAGCTCCCGATGTGTAACGTGTAAGATTGAGAGGATACGCTTATTCCACGTAGCTGCTATATACCACGTGACAATGGTGTTTCCCTGCCCATAACACAACTTTTGTCAAAGGTTAATTGGCTGCATGGAAGTGTTTACTTCGTATGAGTTTTTCTAGGTGGTAGCACACGGTTGGCATCTGTATATCGCAATAATAATTTATAAACCAAATGAATCACAATTTATGACTGTAGGTGGCGCTACACCGCTTTGTAGCGATGGCGTTCGAAATAAATAGGTATGCTGCATTCCGACATGTTTTGTAAACTTTACTCTAACGTTTTATCGGCAGGGTGGAGAGGAAATACCAATTTGCATTAAAGATATTGTCAATGAAATCTTGTAAAACAAACCAGACGAGTGTGACACCACAGACTGTTATCTGCATGTCTATAACATAATATGCTATATAATTGCCAAAACCTACCTAATTTGCATAATTTTTTTTTAAATATCAAAACCCCTAGCCCTTATGCATTCACATACCAAAAATGAGCAAAATCCGTTGAACCTGAACTGACTAATGGCAATTCCCATATTTGCAAAAAAAACTTGCAGTGGCTCGAAATAGGACGTTCAGTAACAACTATACCAAATTTCAAACATGTGGGTCAAACGGTTCCTGAGTTATCGTTGACCGTAGCCGAATGTTGACGGCCGGACGTACGACGGACGACGACCCATGGCAATAGCTCAGCTTGACGATGTCAAGGTGAGCTAATAACAAACGTAATAACCAAAATAAAATAAAAATTGTAAATGAACAATACCTAATAATAATAATAATAATTAAATAAAAAGAAGGGAACACGGCTATTGTAAAGCATCACGGGAGCAGGAGGATGACGAGCGGGTAACCGCGGCAACGCACCGTATCCGTGGCAACCGGCTGCTGCACGTCGCCGGCAACGTTAAAGACGTGGTGTGCGCACGTCGTCGCGTTGCCCGTTGCCCCGGGCAACCGCAGTCCCTCCTCAACGTCCTCGGTGGGAACGCGTCCATCCACCAGCGGCCAGTCGAGCAGCATCACCACCAGGGGGACGCGTGGCTTGCAAGGTTTGCTTTCCAGGAGCAAGCGAAGTTTCGCTCTGGCATCGTGCCAAAATTCCTGTGAGAGAAAGTGTAATTCATACATGAGTTACGTAGGCACGTTGTTTGTTCTCAGTAAAGTCACCATATGCTGTTTAGACGTCAGTCAGTAAGAACTTCCTGCAACATAGTTAACCTGTTAACCCTTTGATGTTGTGAAATGTTCACATTCAACTTTGTGTAACTGTCAAACTCAGTCTTGCTTAATTTTGATAAATCAAGTGTGTAATTAATTTTGAGTTGTGAGCATTAATTGTAGTCAATTTTGTAGTATAAAATGTTTTTGTTGCAATAATTTTGTATTAACTTTGAGAACTAACTAGTGGTCAAGAGAAAGAGATAAGTGATACATGACTGATGAATTATATACATGATATTAATAATCATAAACGATATTAATAACAATATTATAACGATCAATGATTACATTACGAGTTGTTGGAAAATACGCGTTAAAAAAACTAACGAACAAACTCACCTCTATGACCTCATCGTTGCGCGGTGGACACAGACTATAGAGGACGCCACTTGTCCCGAGAAGTCGTCTGCTGCCAGCGAGGTCACCGGGGTCGTCACCGTCGACATCGACAGCTGTGACGCAAACTCCAATCGCCGCCTGCATTTGTTCGACGTCCACCGAGTACAGGCTCAATGTCGCCACCTGGCGGCAGGAAATACGCTCCAATGACACGAGACACATCGGAAATCTACACACGTCGGAATGTGTATTTAATCTTTTCGGAGGAGGGTAGCTCGAACAAAACAAAGATCATAATCACGATGCTTTTGAAAGGTGCATAATCTGGAAAACAAAATGAATTAACTAGTAAATAAGACTAATAAAATACGATTAAATAAACGTTTTGACTAAATAAACTAATTAAATATTGAATGATCAATTAATTTACTATCAACTAGATATTGTGAAAATTAATCACGAATTTAGATACAGGAGCCACACTACATTGCAGCGTAGAGAGACATTGGCGCCCCCTGGTTGACGCTCACGTTTTCTTGCTGGAGGTGAGATGGCACATGTCCCTTGGTGAATCGCGCTCTCACCCACCGCGCTAACTCCGCCCGCCGCCCCCCGCCGCCGGCTGCGCCATGCGACAGTAGCGCCACCTTCCAGTAGTAGATGCAGCCGGCGCGGCGTCGCTTCGTGAGGTGTGGTGCGATGAGGTGTGGTATGTTCAACGGTTTCCATGCCAACTCCTGCGCAAACAAACATTAATTATTCCCAGGAGTATCGAAAGTATTGGAGTGACTCTCAGGTAGTTCTTGCTAATCGATGTTGTGATTCTAGAATTCTAAAAACCTCAAAAAAGGTAAAAAAAAAGTCTCTAAAAGTCAACATGTACGACAGTACGACAGACGGATGGACCAACGGACGGGTGGATGGAATCGATGGATGGATGGATAAATGGATGGATTGACGAACAGACGGACAGGTGAACGGAAGGATGAATGGATAGATGGATAGATGGACGGAGGGCCAAACAGCCAGAGGAAAAGACAGATCGATATATTACACATTTATTGCATGAGAAATCTTTGAAAGGGTGCAATCTACAAACTTTTAGCTCGTCCCGCAGCTCACAGCAGCATCCTCAGCTTCAGCTCGTCCCGCACGCTCTCCGCCTTGCTCAGGATCACGCTCTCCCGCAGCTCGCCGATGCTGCTGTTCAGGTCACCACCATAGATGGCGCCACGCGCGGCAGCATCGCGCGGAGACGCGTCCGCTCCCGAGGAGGACAGACGAGGCGACTTGCCCCGCGCTGGCGTCGCGAGAGCAGACGACGACGATCGCTTCACCTCCCCGCCACCAGGAGGCGTCTCCGCGCCGTAGTCGGGCGACGCGATGCCGGCGCCCTCTGCGCTCGCGTTGAGCGCCGACGCGAGGTATTTCTCGAAGGCGTCCGATTCGCTCTTCTCGCTCGACAGACGCGCGGCGAGCCGGTCGCGCGTCGTCATGGCGACCGTCCGCAGCGGATCCTTGTCGCGGAACGTTACGTCGACCTTCCTGGCTGTGCTGCCAGGGGGCGCCGGCTGCAGTGCGCTCGCGTCGACACGCTCCTCGCGGTGCGTCTGCGTTGCCGTGGCGACCGTGTCGTTCAGGGTGACGGCGTCTGCTCGGTACTGCCTGCAGGAAGCCTCGGTCCACGTCACCGGCGGGCGAAACGCATCAAGAGCCCCAGGCCGGCAGCAGACGACCGCGCTGCGATCACGAGCCTGCAGAACAACACAGCAAGCACCGTTGCCATTAGCAACCGCATCCTAGATCAGTTAACATAGCTGTGTGTGATCCTGATAGTCCAATAATAACTAAACTACTACCTAAAAACTTTTTTTCAAAACTTGCATTTGTGTCGATGCAACACTTTCGAATTAAGGCACATAAATATATATATATATATACTGTAACATCTGTTTTGTACGTGTTACATGAAGTAGTCAGTGGAGCTAGACTGGTAGTTGTTTTAGCCATAGTCTAGCTAGACAGAGCGTCGCTCAACAAGATGCGTGGCTACGTTGATGTATTAGGGAGAATCGTAGACGTGGTTGGGTTAGACAGATTAGAGGGTCATTGTGAAATGGGAGGTAGGACGTAGTCTGTGAGAACGGGTACATGTGGTTTGTAGGAGTTTTGGGGAATATATAGAGAGAGATGTAAGGGGAGAGAGATGCTGGTTCTGGTCGCGAGAGTACGCGCACGCGCAACCGCGCGTGTGCGCGGGTCTTTGTCTGTGTGTAAGGAGATGTGATGTGTGTAAGATATTAAAGATTATTCCGGTTACTACAACAAGTTTGGCTTTATATCATCATTCCTGTTTACATTTTGGTTGCATTTTGGTTGCATTTTGGGGGGTAATAGATAGGGCAGAGATGTAGGAAGGGGATCCTGGTCACGGCACCAAAAATGTAAACAGGAATGAGCGTTCACGTAGAAATGATGAAGTAGATCCAAATCCAGAATAGCAACTTGGGGTAAACGTAAACCTTTAACTATCTTACACACATCACATCCCTTACACACCAGACAAAGACCCCGCGCACGCAATGCGGCCTCCTCGCCCGACCACAGAACCAGACCTCCCCTTCTAACCCTTACATCTCTCTCTAAACCCCCAACCCTACAAACCACATCCACCCGCCGCTGACCGTCTCACAGACTACCGCCTACCCCCATTTCAAATGACCCCTCTACACTCCAACCCCCATACACCGCTCTTATCCATTCTCCCCTAAACATCTCACGACGCCGCGCATCTTGTTGACGACGCTCTGTCTAAGCTAGACAAGGCTAAAACAACACCATCTACTCCACTGACTAACCATCGTAACACTACCACACAGATGAACCACATGTCAACCTGTACCTCGCAAGCCTAGAGCCCACTCACCTGTAGCGTGACAGCAGGCGTCGATAGTCCACTTTTAAGCAGGCAGTTAGATCCGCAAAGTGTGCACCGTCTCGTTCCGCCGCCCCCGCAGCGCGCGCGGAACACACGAACATCCCGCATACGTACTGACCACTCAATGGTGGGTGCGACAGTGGAAGAACTAAGAATGTGAAGAGACAGGACCTAGACCGCTCACGGGATGCAAGATCCACTGCCTGCCCCCACCGTTACACCCAAGCTTAAGCCCGCCCATTGCCCCGAACAATTTGCCAACAAACATTAGCGTAGCAAATTTCCATAAAGTCGCAATCGTGCGGTGAAAAAAGTGCCGAACATTTTCCTCCGAACAATGTTCTCGAAGACGAAATGTTTGATAACTCGAACATTGTTCTCGAACGTTCGTCAATCGTGCGCCTGCCCCATTCGAACAATTCAGGAAACATTGTAAAGTATAACCAATAGCGCACCATATTGTCCACATATCTTTTGCCCAACATCGCGCTGAATCACGGACTCTTTACAACATAGCTACTAGAACGTGCCAAGAGATTGTTCGCTCAAAATTTTGCAAGTGCGCTCAGCAATTGTCCCACCCGCACCTTGCCCAGACCAAAAACCTTGTTCGGGAAAATGTTCGCAATGTGCGCCAGCTAACAATCGATGCTGTTAAAACTTAAGCGATGAACAAATTGAGAGTTTAATAATATTTTGATTTTTTCATTCTTTTTTTATTTTTTTTCTGACTGTTATTAAGCTATTATTAAATAAATAGCACTATTGGCAATATAAAGCCATGTGTACTCATGTGACCTGTTACTCGTCACCATGTCCACATTATCAACTGACTCATGTAAATAAAGCCCCATGAAATAAATATAAACAAATCAATAAAAAATAATAGCTATGGTAACCTTAACACTGATTGAAGTAACGTCCCCCGCGCAATACTCCCGTCAATCGTCCATTATAGATCGTAACATTTAAATAGAAGCCATTGCAATCAAAATCATTAAAAATTTTGCTCGCGAGCGACAGATAAAAGTGCAACGGCGTCCACCGACTGGTAACGGTGTTCAACGACTGTTAACTCTAGCAATCGAGAACAAGTAATTAGGAGTAGTAGCGAGTGGTACGCGTGCGTGCGTGCGGACATAACACTCACCGACGCTCGCAAGTGCTGCGCTCATCAAGTAACCTATGAGTATCGCGGACTGGCCCATCGTGTCACCGTCACCAGCGGAGGCCCGACCAATGGCCGACGCAGCTTCCACCACTCGCACACACGCCGCCGCCACGAGATCACCACGGCCCGCCGACCGGCCGCAGCCACAGCGCCCGCACAGCGCCCTATGTCAGCGAGACGCTCCTCCGCAATCCAGTCTAACCGGCGGAAAAAAACCCCCGTCTGGACTAGAAAGCAGTCGCGAGGGAATAGGACAAGATGGATGATCGACCTCCAGCAAACCTTCACAAGTGGATGTCCTACCTGGGCTGTTTTCGCCTACAATTCACACGAATTCTCACCCACACGCCGAACTTCAATTCATTTCATCGTTCCCCCCATTTTAATCTGTCGCTTGTGCCTTCTGACTACAAAGTGTTATTCATATATATATATATTACAACTACGGTACTATTCCATACGGGTATTACAGGTAGGTAATTTTGGTCGTAATGACTGCAGGAAACTACCGGAAAGTAAAGGAGAAAGTTCTCAATTTCATCCGCACCTACTTTTAATCCTGTCTTTATGATGATTTATCATATGTAAGTATGAGTGTTACATGAAGTGTAGAATACAGAAACTACGCCTGTCACTGCTCGTGCGAAACACTACCGCCCACCGCAAATACACACGTAATCCCAGATATAACCCCAGCAGGTCTGTACCCGCAGGCAGTCGTCTCTGAACAAACAAACGATCAAACAACACAACAACACAGAGCAATCTCGCTCCGCACCCACTTGCATCACTCATAAACAAAGGCGCCACGAGCAACGCTGAGACCCGCCGCCGTAGGCACGACGGCCACCAGGTCTCTGCACTGCAAGTGCCCTTGTACCCCCCAGCCTATGACGCATTCACGTGACACCACGCATCGCTGAAATAACGACACGCCACGTAATACCTTCTGCCTGCCCCCTATCAGTCAACCCTCACCAGTATCCTTTATATCAACCACGTGCCCAGCTACAATATAACATATGAGAGACCCTATAAATCTAGCAATAATATATAAAAGATTACCTATACATATCTTATAAGACTGATAATACAACAACTTACTAATCAATCTGGCTTAAATATACAGCCATTAAAGATAACATATACGTCTGCTCGATTTAACTCCAGGACTCTATGTGCACAATTTTGAATTTAACGTCCAGACTTTGTATGATACATTGATCCCGGCTGAATACATTCGAGACTTGTATGACAGCAATTTAACATTTATAAATATATAATATTTATATAATAAATTTATAATATATACGAACATTATTGCAGGATACACGCAGGCTTTATACATACATACTATCCTATATTATCCGCGAGCCGCGTATCCGGGTTCGAGTTCCGGTAGCGTGGCGAGTTGCTCACACACCTCTGCTTAACGCACCCGCCTGTCTGCGCTCTGCTAGGTTCCGTAGACGCGACTGGTAGAAATCGCGAGAACAGACCTCCTCAACGAAACTCAGCGCGAAGCGGCCGTCCGCTCGCACGTCGGTATAGAGGCGCATGCGCCGACAACCACGACACAGCTGTCCCTCCTTCAATACACACACACGAGACACAAAAAATATTACCCATAATCGACAAATAATATAAATTATAAAACAAAATTTATTAGCAACAATAACAAAATAATTTCTCCCATAACAACATTAATAAATAATGAAAGTCAATGCAAACACTGCCACCACAAAAAAGACACAATGATAGTGAAAGAAGTCAGTTTCAATTGAGCCAACCATCGCGTACATATAGAAACGAACTCTTGAAGATATATGTGTAATTTTCATGTAAATAAATGTGAGCAGGAAAGCGAAGAGTGGGTGAGTGAGCGTTACACCTAACTATCACCATTTAACGTTTCTATAATATCGCTATATATACCTCGAGAACGCTTATCCACGGAGCGCAATACCCACGTGACAATGTGTTTCCCGCCCATAACACAACTTGTCAAAGGTAATGTGGCATGAAGTGTTACCTCGCTAATGAGTTTTTCTCTAGGGTGTAGCACACGGTTTGCATCTGTATATCGCAAAATAAATTAAACGCAAAGAATCACAACTGTGAACGGTAATGCGCTAACCCCGCTTTATGTCGTCTAGGCGATGGCCGTCGAGATAAATAGGTTATGCGGCATTCCGACATTGGTAAACTTACTCGAATAAGACCGTTTTATCGCAGGTGAGAAGACATAACCAATGCTTAAAGATATTGTCAATGAAAACTTTAAAACGAACCAACGAATGAGGTGCACCACAGACTGTTACGCGGTCTTAACATAAATATGCATAATAATTGCCAAAGACCTTCCTAATTGCCATTCATTTTTTAAAATATCACAAACCACCAGCCCTTATGCATCACATACCAAAAATGGCAAAACCAATGAACGAACGACTAAGGCAATCGCCCATCTTTTGGCCAAAAAATTCCATGACTCGAAAAGTACGTCGACTGGCCGCCTCCCAATAATAGACGCCAACTCTATGGAACATAGCAGTAAGCAACTTATACCCATTTCAACACAGTGGGTCATATCACGGTTCTGAGTATCATTGACTCTGAGCTCCAAATGTTTACGGCTCGACGCTACGACGACAGCCATGGCAATAGCTCAAGCTTACGAGTTCAAGTGACTAATAA
This sequence comes from Priapulus caudatus, assembly GCF_000485595.1. NCBI lineage: Eukaryota > Metazoa > Priapulida > Priapulimorpha > Priapulimorphida > Priapulidae > Priapulus > Priapulus caudatus. The sequence goes on from NW_014577801.1 coordinate 173,769, forward strand.
CCAACCATGGTAAGAAACTAAACAATAACCAATAAAAATGTAACCTGAACATACCTAAATAAAAAATAATAACTAATAAGGAACACTGCCATGAAAAGCATCACGGCGGAGCCACGAGGAGACGACGGTACACCGCCATGCAACGCACGTATCCGTGCAACCGCTGCAATGGCACTCCGCCGGCAACGTGCAAAGAGAGTGAGTCAACGCGGCGAGCGATGCCCGCGTTGCCCGCCGACAACCGGGAAGTACCCTACCCTCAACGTCCCGTGGTAACCCGCTGTCCATCGCACCAGCGGCCCCAGCTCGAGTGCGAGACTCACCACGGCAGCGGTGAGCGGTGGCCGCCAAGTTTGCTTTCCAGGAGGCAAGCCGATAGCTCGCTCTGGCATCGGCGCAAAACTCCTGTAAGAAAGGTAATCATACATGAGGTCCCGGCGGAAGCACGTTGTTGTTATCTCAGACGCAGTCACCCATATGCGTTCAGATTCAGGCCCAGTAAGATACTTCCTGCAACGAGAGTTCACTCTTAGATTTGGAAATGCTCACATTCAACTTGTGTAACTGTCCCAAAACTCAGTCTCTTAAGATAAATCAAGTGTTGTAATTAATGAGTGTGAGCATACATGTAGTCAATAGATTGAAGTAAATGTTTTGTGTGGCAATCAATGTATTAACTATTAGAACTAACTAGTGCGTCAACGAGAATAGAGATAAACTGGAACATGACTCGAGAATATAACTAAATATATACTAATAATGCATAAACTGATATAATAAGAACACTATAAATACAACGATCTCAAACTCTGATACTAATTTCAGATCATTAGTTAGGAAATACCTAACACAAACTAACGAAGCAAACCACCTCTAGACTCATCGCTGCGGGTGGACACAGACTATAGAGACGCCACCTTTCCAGGGAAAACAGAAAGTCGTCTGCGCAGCGAGGCCACCGGCGTCACCGTCCCGACATCGACAGCATGGACGCACAACCCAATCGCCGCCTTGCATTTTGTTCGACGTCCACCGAGTACAGGACCAAGTGCCACCTGGCGGCAGAAAACGCTCCAAATCGACACGAGACACTCGGAAATCTCACACACGATCGCGAATGTGTACATTAATCTTTCGCGAGGAGGTAGCTCGAACCACACAAGATCATAATCACGATGCTTTGAAAGCGCATAATCTGGAAATACAAAATGAATTAACTAGTCAAATAAGACCTACATAAAAACGATTAACAAAACGTTTTGACTAAATAAACTAATTAAATATGATGACTCAATAATTACTATCAAACTAGATATGGAAAATAATCACGAACTTTAAATACAGAGGCGCCACACTACATTGCAGCGTAGAGAGACATGGCGCCGCCTGGTACGCTCACGTTTCCTTGCTGGAGTGAGATGGCACATGTCCCCTTGGTGACATCGCCGCTCTCACCCAGCCGCGCTAACTCCGCCCCCCGCCCCCCGCCGCCGGCTGCCCATGCGAACAGTACGCCAGCCTCCAGTATAGATGCACCGCCGCGCGTCGCCTTCGCGAGGTGTGGTCGATGAAGGTGGGTATGTTTCACGGTTGCATGCCACTCCGCGGCAAACAAACATTAATTATCCAGGAGTATCGAAAGTATGAGGTGACTCTCAGGAGTTCTGCAATCGAGTTGTGATGCTAGAATCTCAACACCTCAAGAAAAGGTAAAAACGTCTCTAAAATCACATTACTACAGTACGACCAGACGATGACCACGCACGCGGTGGATGAATCGATTGGATGATGGATAACCTGGAATGGATATGACGAACAGACGGACAGGTGAACGGCAAGAGAATGGAAGATGGCTAAAATGGACGGAGGCCAAACAGCCATAGGAAAGACATAAGATCGATATCATTACACATTATTGCATGAAGAAACTTTGAAAGGTGCAATCTACAACTTTGAAACGCGTTTGAACAATTTAAACTTGAAACGAGAACTATCATTAATCATAAAGAATCGATCTGACCGACATGTTGATCGATGGCGGCGTATTGCGCACACACGCCATACAAGCATGCGCACACACACACCCAAACCGCAAACGCACGCACACATCACCACGCACGCATGCACGAACCGCACACAACATAAACACAACCACACCGCACCACGCCACACACACATAAACAAAAAAACGCTACAGCACGCACGAAACGAAGCGAACCGCACGCACGCACGCACGCACGCACGCACGCCACGCTGCACACCACACACACACACACCGCTGTAGTAGAGGGAATGAACCCGGAAGGCCCTGAAGCCTCACGCGTACTTCTGGCCTACGTTCCACACCAGCGGCCGACTCTCGCCGACCCGCGCACCCTCGTGGCGGCGCCCCATGGTCAGGCGAGCCGAACTGCCGTGCGGCGGAGACCATTCGGCGGCGCGCTGCGAAAGGCGAGCATCGAGCCTGCGGCAGACGCAGACCCCTCCAAGAGAGCAGACAGCGTTAGCGCACTGTGGCCCATCTCACGGTCGAAAAACAGAAACTCACAACCCACACTAGA
>NW_014577801.1:176354-182849 GCF_000485595.1 Priapulus caudatus
GTATGACGACGGCGAGGTTAACCGCGGGCAACGCACCGTATCCGTCGGCCCAACGGCTGCTGCCACGTCGCCGGCAACGTTAAAGACGTGGTGTGCGCACGTCGTCGCGTTGCCGTTGCCCCGCGCAACCGCAGTCCCTCCTCAACGTCCTCGGTGGGAACGCGTCCATCCACAGCGGCCAGCTCGAGCAGAATCACCACCAGGGGGAGGCGTGCGCTTGCAAGGTTTGCTTTCCAGGAGCAATGCGAAGTTTTTCGCTCTGGCTCGTGCCAAAAATTCCTGTGAGAGAAAGATGTAATTCATACATGAGTTACGTAGGCACGTTGTTTTTACTCAGTAAAGTCACCATATTGCTGTTTTAGATGTCAGTCAGAAAGAACTTCCTGCCAACATAGTTAACCTGTTACCCTTGATGTTGTGAAATGTTCACATTCAACTTTGTGTAACTGTCAAACTCAGGTCTGCTTAATTTTGATAAATCAAGTGTGTAATTAATTTCGAGTAGTGAGCATTAATTGTAGTCAATTTTGTAGTTAAAATGTTTTTGTTGCAAATAATTTTGTATTAACTTTCTGAGAAACTAACTAGTGTGTCAAGAGAAAGAGATAAGTGATACATGACTTGATGAAATATATACATTGATATTAATAAATCATAAACGATATTAATAATAATTATTATAACGATCAATATTACATTACGAGTTGTTGGAAAAATCACGCGTTAAAAAAAACTAACGAACAAACTCACCTCTATGACCTCATCGCTACGCGAGGGTGGACACAGACTATAGAGGACGCCACTTGTCCGAGAAGTCGTCTGCTGCCAGCGAGGTCACCGGGTCGTCACCGTCGACTGCTGTGACGCAAACTCCAATCGCCGCCTGCCATTGTTCGACGTCCACGAGTACAGCTCAATGTCGCCACCTGGTGGCAGAAATACGCCTCCAATGACACGAGACACATCGGAATTCTACACACGTTCGGAATGTCTATTTAATCTTTTCGAAGAGGGTAGCTCGAACAAAACAAAATCATAATCACATGCTTTTGAAAGGTGCATAATCTGGAAAACAAAATGATATATAACTAGTAAATAAGACTAATAAAACACGATTAAATAAACGTTTTGACTAAATAAACTAATTGAATATTAAATTGCATTAATTAATTTACTATCAACTAGATATTGTGAAAATTTAATCACGAAATTTAGATACAGGAGCCACACTACATTTGCAGCGTAGAGAGACATCGGCGCCCCCTGGTTGACGCCTCACATTTTCTTTGCTGGAGGCTGAGATGGCACATGCTCCTTGGTGAATCGCCGCTCTCACCCACCGCGGCTAACTCCGCCCGCCGCCCCCCCGCCGGCCGCGCCATGCGACAGTAGCGCCACCTTCCAGTAGTAGATGCAGCCAGCGCGAGCGTCGCTTCGTGAGGTGTGGTGCGATGAGGTGTGGTATGTTCAACGGTTTCCATGCCAACTCCTGCGCAAACAAAATTAATTATTCCCAGGAGTATCGAAAGTATTGGAGTGACTCTCAGGTAGCTCTTGCTAATCGATGTTGTGATTCTAGAATTCTAAAAACCTCAAAAAAGGTAAAAAAGTCTCTAAAAGTCAACATGTACGACAGTACGACAGACGGATGGACCAACAGACGGTGTGATGGAATCGATGGATGGATGGATAAATGGATGGATTGACGAACAGACGGACAGGTGAACGGAGATGAAATGGATAGATGGATAGATGGACGGAGGCCAAACAGCCAGAGGAAAAGACAGATCGATATATTACACATTTATTGCATGAGAAATCTTTGAAAGGGTGCAATCTACAAACTTTTGAAACCGTTGAACAATTTTAAACTTGAAAGAGAATATCATTAATCATAAAGAATCGATGCTGACGACATGTTTGAGCGATGGCGCGGTATGTGCGCACACACACACACACAAACGCATGCACACACACACAAACGCCGCACCGCGACCGCACACATGCACGCACGCACGCATGCACGAACGCACACACACATAAACACAAACACACGCCTGCACGCACACACACATAAACAAAACGCACGCACGCACGAACGAACGAACGCACGCACGCACGCACGCACGCACGCACGCACGCACACACACACACACACACCTGCTGTAGTAGATGGATGTACCCGTGAAGGCTGAGAGCCTGCGACGCGTACTTCTGCCTACGCTCCAGCACCAGCGGCGACTCCTCGCCGACCCGCGCACGCTTCGTGGCGCCCCCTGGGTGCAGGCGAGCGAACTGCTGTGCGGCGGAGACCATCGGCGGCGCGCTGGGGAAGGCGAGCATCGAGCCGCGCAGACGCAGACGCCCTGCAGAGAGAGCAGACGCGTTAGCGCACGTGTGGCGCCATCTCACGGTGAAAAACAGAAACTACAACCACACGTAGACGGCGCGTACATCACTTGCGCTCTAGACTGGTTCCCTGTCCTTAATTCATTATAATAACAGGTGAGGTAGCTCGATGAGTGCCATCTCATTGGCTGACCCCAAGACTGCCATCTGTCGTGTTGCTACGTTACACATAAACAAACGCCGGCAAAATGAACGCTTCCTGCTGCTCAGAAGATGCAAAGTCACGTATACAACATTTATACATTCTTGATTAATACATACAACAAGAGTTTGTGTTACTATATCAAAAAAAATATGGTTATGTGTTGTGTGTTTAAACGATACAACTAGACAGAGTGCACTCACGGAGAGGGCATACCTCCACCAGCGACATACGCCATACGCCATACGACTCACGAACACACGAATAAGCCACGATATACGCCAGCGTACTGACATGTACACGCTGACTTGCTGGCTTGCTGCTCGCTCGCTCGTAGCAGCCGCTCGTTGCTGCTGCTCGCTCACATGTACACGCTCTCTGGCTCGCTGCGCTGGCTGACGCGCTAATATCGATCGCGCAAACACACAAACACACGCACACGAGAGCGAAAACATAACCTCCTCCAACTCCGTTGGGCGGCGATAATTATCTTATGATATGAGACAGCCCTCAGACTAATATGGCAATCGCGTCTTTCTCATCCTAGCATTCAGTCACTGGCCCAACCACAGTAACGATAAGTTATGGACAGGGTACCAGTCTATCACCCGTGTCAGCGACCGTGGCGCCACCTCGTAGTAAAACCTAACAACTATACTTGTTAGACACACACACAGATGGCGCTCATGTCGCACAAGTTATAGATAACTACTCGAACAGCAGACGGTGAACATAAGAGGCAGATGAGTGGCGGGACACCATCCGGCGTAGGTGGCGCTAGCGTACCTGCGTAGGCGTTCACCCACTTGCGGAAGTATCGCGCCAGACGCAGCCGCTCGACTTTTCGTTTCTGCTCGGCAAGAAACAACTGAACATCCTCAACGTCGGTCGCGTAAACGTCCCGGCAGGTGGCGCCACATTCCGTCGTCACCATGTCGTCAAGCAGTTCAGAGGTAAGCACTGCAGCCACCAGAGAGCGCTGCTGCTCCTGCAACAACAGCGCCACCTCCCTGCAAGAAATCACGAGACGAACTTGTAACCAAAGGAATATTTTGAAGGACGTAAACGTCATAGTAAAAAAACAAGTGAGCAACTCTGACCTGATCTAAATACAAACAAGAGAGCAGCTCTAACCTCATTCAGATAAAAACAAGAGAGCTATGCTAACCTCATTCCGATAAAAACAAGAGAGCAAGTCTGACTTCATCTAAATAAAAACAAAAGAGCTGCTCTGACCTCATCAATACAAAAACACAAGAGCAGCCCTGACCTCATCTCGTCGACGGCGACTCCCGCGACCTCCTCCGCGACGACCGACGCCTCGATCTCCTCCCGCACGTCCTCCGCGACCTTCTCCCTCGTGTCTGCCTCCGCCTCCTCCCTCAGCCGCAGCTCCCTGGCATCGAGCTTCCTTCTCTCCTGCTCCAGCGCCAGGTTGAGCAGACGCAGATTGTTGCTGTTGAGAGCAGAGAACGCCTTCACAGCAAACTTCACCTCATCTGACATCCTGAGCTCCGTGCGATAGTGCGACACCTGCCTGAACGACGGAGAAACAGTAAATTTATAAAAATATATATTAAAAAATATGTAGATATATCATGTATATAAAACATAATAAAAAGTGTAGTTTGTACCTCAAAAAAACAACTGATAAAATATTAAATTTCATAGCAGTTAAAGATGGTGATATCACATTCAGCATGACATCAATGCAATCTCCTGTGTGATATGTAATAGCCTTATGTATATATATAAAACATAACAAACAGTGTAGTTTGTATCTAAGAAATAATGGAGAAACATTAAATTTAGAAAATATATATACAAAATATGTGGATATAAAAAAAAAACATATTTAACATAATAAACGTTGTAGTTTGTACCTCAGAAAACAAACAACAAAAAACTAAAAGGATGTAAAATTTCGTAGCGAAGTTTAGGACGGTGACATCACTTCCAGCGTGATAACAAACATCAACATCAACAGCGCCACCTGTGTGACAACAGCACCACCTACCGTGCAATAGCAGCGCCACCTACCTCAGCTTGTCGCCCTCGTTCAGGTTGAGCAGGATGTCGTACGCGCGGAACTCCGCCTCTCCGGCGCAACGCGTCTTCCCGTCGCTCTCGAGGTCGTCGTACATCTGCTTGAGCGTCTGCAGCGTCTTCGTCAGGTTCTCGTCGTTGATCTTCGGGTCAAAGGTCATCATCTCCTCCTCGCAGAGCCGCGCCGCGCAGTGGATGTGGAAGCGCGCGCACTTCTCCACCAAGGCGGCGCTCTCGACGCTGCACAGGTCCTGCTGCGTGATGTCCTGTGGGTGGAGAGGAGCGAGCGTGAGCGAACGCATGCTGGCTTCACGATCCCATCTCACCCCGGATCCTGGCGAGTCGCACGCAGTTTAACTTAACAACATCTAAGCACCGCCGTTTCACCTGTAATAAATCTGTTTTGCGTGACCGACAGATAGCTCTAGCCGATCATTTGCTGTGACAGAACATTCTAAAGATAATGCTGAGCAATGAAGTACTGCTAACTCGACATTTTTGCCCGCGCGCACATAAAAAGAACGTATGAACCGGTCTCGATTCCTCGCCCTACCAACAATATCTAGTACATTATCCTAACAAAGTGAGCACATGGTGGTCTCGCTCCGGTGAACAGAGTCCGGCCCCTCGGACCTACCTTCCTGATTCCGCGGACCTACCTTCCTGATTCCGCGGGTTCGGTTCCAGAGGAAGTCGTACCACTCTGTGTGGCCGTCGACGCCGCGGTGCATGAGGTGGCGCACCAGGTAGGTCATGGTGAGCGTGAGGACGCGAGTAGGCCGCAGCTCATGCGCTAACGGCTCATCCTGAAACACACACCCACACACACACAAAAAATGTTTGGCAATGTGCGCTCAGCAATTGTCCACCCGCACATTGCCAGACAAAAACATTTGTTCGGGAAAATGTTCGGCAATGTGCGCCAGGCTTTAACAATCGATGCTGTTCAAGTTAGCGATGAACAAATTGAGAGTTAATAATTTGACTGTTATTTAAGCTATTATTAATAAATATATCACTATTGCAATTATAGCCATTGTTACTCATGTCACTGTTACTTCAGCCAATGTCCATTATAACTGTACTCATTGTAAATGAAGCCATTGTAACTGTACTCATTGTAAATGAAGCCATTGATAATAAATATAAAATAAAATAAAATAAATAATAGCTATGGTTACTTATGACACTGTTATGAAGTAACGGTCGCCGCATATGCCGTCAATGTCCATTATAATTGTAATCATTGTAAATGAAGCCATTGATAATAAAATCATTAAAATTTTGGCTCGAGAGGCGACAGAAAAAGTGATCAGATGGCGGTCACTGATTTGTAATGATGTTAACGACTGTTAACTAGCAATGAGAACAAGTAATAGGGAGTATGTAGCGAGTGTGTACGCGTGCGTGCGTGTACATTAACACTACCACGCTCGCGAGTGTTCTGCGCTCATGCAAATGTAACCTTGATATCAGCGTGATGCTGGCCTCATCGTTGTCATCGTCACCGTCGGCCCCCGTCACCATGCCGACGTAGCTCCACACCGCGTCACACGCCGCCGTCCACGAATCACACGGCTCCGCGACGACGGCCGGCAGCCACAGCGCACTCACAGCGCCCTCTATGTCAGCGAGACGCTCCTCGGAATTCCAGTCTACCGGCGGAAACTCTGGATAGAAGCAGTGCGAGGGAATAGGACAAGATGGAGGATGACCTCCATGCAACCTTCACAGTGGATGTCTACCTGGGCTGTTTTCGCCTACATTCACACGAATTCTACACACGAACTTCAATTCATTTTATCTGTTTTCCATTTAATCTGTTCCTTTGTGCTTTCTGAACTATAGTGTTATTATATATATATATATATATATATATATATATATATATATATATA